>NW_025535701.1:12500-84277 GCF_020615455.1 Coregonus clupeaformis | reverse complement strand
GACTTTCGACTCCTTCTAAAGATTTTCCTATGGTGTTGAGATCTGACCCTCCAATCTTCTTCTGAAGCCATCTCATGTGCCAGTGGTGTGTTTAGATCATTTCATACTGAAAGACCCACCACATTACACACTCTTCAATGCCCTTGCTGATGGGTTTTCACTCCAAATCTCACATACATGCCCCATTCATTCTTTCTTATCTATTGGTCCCTTTGCAGAAAAAACAGCCCCAAAGGATGATGTTTCCACCCCCCCATGCTTCACAGTAGGTATGGGGTTCTTTGGATGCAACTCAGCATTCTTTGTCCCCAAAACACGACGAGTTGAGTTTTTACCAAAAAGTTCTATTTTGGTTTCATCTGACCATATGACATTCTCCCAATCCTCTTCTGGATCATCCAAATGCACTCTAGCAAACTTCAGACGGGCCTGGACATGTACTGGCTTAAAGCAGGGGGACACGTCTGGCACTGCAGGTTTGAGTCCCCTGGCGCGTAGTGTGTTACTGATGGTAGGCTTTGTTACTGGTCCCAGCTCTCTGCAGGTCATTCACTAGGTCCCCCCATGTGGTTCTGGGATTTTTGCTCACGTTCTTGTGATCATTTTGACCCACAGGGTGAGATCTTGCGTGGAGCCCCAGATCGAGGGAGATTATCAGTGGTCTTGTATGTCTTCCATTTCCTAATAATTGCTCCCACAGTTGATTTCTTCAAACCAAGCTGCTTACCTATTGCAGATTCAGTCTTCCCAGCCTGGTGCAGGTCTACAATTTTGTTTCTGGTGTCCTTTGACAGCTCTTTGGTCTTGGCCATAGTGGAGTTTGGAGTGTGACTGTTTGAGGTTGTGGACAGGTGTCTTTTATACTGATAACAAGTTCAAACAGGTGCCATTAATACAGGTAACAGTGGAGGACAGAGGAGCCTCTTAAAGAAGAAGTTCAGGTCTGTGAGAGCCAGAAATCTTGCTTGTTTGTAGGTGATCAAATACTTATTTTCCACCATAATTTGCAAATAAACACATTAAAAATCCTACAATGTGATTTTCTGGATTTTTTTCTCAATTTGTCTGTCATAGTTGACGTGTACCTATGATGAAAATTACAGGCCTCTCTCGTCTTTTAAGTGGGAGAACTTGCACAATTGGTGGCTGACTAAATACTTTTTTTTCCCCACTGTACCTCTCTTTGAGCGTTTCTTTCCTCACATAAGCTGATCTTTCAACTGGCTGAAGCGATCCTCTCCTCGCTTTGATGATAGGTTGTGTATTTCTCTGTCTCTTCTCAGCCGTCTCCTCTATTCTGTTCAGTCTCCACTGGTGCAAATGAAAAGCACGGCACAAACCAACCTACCTCTACCAGCACGTCTCCCTCCTCCACACTTAAAAATGCCAGTCACTGAGGATCACGCCAAGCAACGTCGCATCATTGGTCGCTTTCTTAAAATCGTCACTGGCAGTTTTTTTCCCCTCGAATTAATCCTGGTGCTGTTTCCAGTTCCACGGCAAATGGAAAATAAGCAAAGAACCAACCGGGCTAGTTGGGCTGGTTCGGCCCGGCTAGTTGGGGCTGGTTCTGGCCGGGCTAGTTGGGGCTGGTTCTGGCCCGCACGGTTTGCTTCCTCTAGTGGAAATGAGCCATTAGTTACTTACCCATTATTATTTTCCAAATTCTTCAAGTTCTGTCAAATTGGTTGTTGATCGTTGCTAAGACAACAATTTGTAAGTCTTGCCTTATATTTTCAAGCATATTTAAGTCAAAACTGTAACTCGGCCACTTGGGGAAACATTCACTGTCTTCTTCGTAAGCAACTCCAGTGTAGATTTGGCCTTGTGTTGTAGGTTATTGTCCTGCTGAAAGGTGAATTCGTCTCCCAGTGTCTGGTGGAAAGCAGACTGAACCAGGTTCTCCTCTAGGATTTTGCCTGTGCTTAGCTCCATTCCGTTTATTTTTTATCCTGAAAAACTTCCCAGTCCTTAATGATTACAAGCAACCTCCCTGGTTTTGTGGTTGAATCTGTGTTTGAAATTCACTGCTCGACTGAGGGACCTTACACATAATTCTATGTGTGGGGTACAGAGATGAGGTAAAATCACGTTAAACACTATTATTGCACACAGAGTGAGTCCATGCAACTTATTATGTGACTTTTTAAGCACTTTTTTATTTTACATCTGAACTTATTTAGGCTTGGCATAACAAAGGGGTTGAATACTAATTGACTCAAGACATTTCAGCTTTTCATTTTTTAATTAATTTGTAAACATTTAGAAAAACATTATTCCACTGACATTATGGGCTATTGTGTGTAGGCCAGTGACAAAAAAAAATCTTACATTAACCAATTTTTTTATTCAGGCTGTAAGACAACAAAATGTGTAAAAAGTCAAAGGGGGGTGTGAACACTTTCTGAAGGCACTGTACATGACGTTGTGCATTATTCAAGTGTGTTCAGTGGTGTAGTAGTAGTAGTGACTGGAAAAGTGGGTATACTCTACTTTCGCCAAACATTTCCCAAACGGCCAGCCCCGCGAAGGAAAGGTGCCCGATGAGAAAAATGATAACAAACAGTGACATAAATCCCATATTGATCTTTCACAGTCAGGCCAACCCAAGCTGTCCTGTGCAGCAGGCCAACCCAAGCTGTCCTGTGCAGCAGGCCAACCCAAGCTGTCCTGTGCAGCAGGCCAACCCAAGCTGTCCTGTGCAGCAGGCCAACCCAAGCTGTCCTGTGCAGCAGGCCAACCCAAGCTGTCCTGTGCAGCAGGCCAACCCAAGCTGTCCTGTGCAGCAGGCCAACCCAAGCTGTCCTGTGCAGCAGGCCAACCCAAGCTGTCCTGTGCAGCAGGCCAACCCAAGCTGTCCTGTGCAGCAGGCCAACCCAAGCTGTCCTGTGCAGCAGGCCAACCCAAGCTGTCCTGTGCAGCAGGCCAACCCAAGCTGTCCTGTGCAGCAGGCCAACCCAAGCTGTCCTGTGCAGCAGGCCAACCCAAGCTGTCCTGTGCAGCAGGCCAACCCAAGCTGTCCTGTGCAGCAGGCCAACCCAAGCTGTCCTGTGCAGCAGGCCAACCCAAGCTGTCCTGTGCAGCAGGCCAACCCAAGCTGTCCTGTGCAGCAGGCCAACCCAAGCTGTCCTGTGCAGCAGGCCAACCCAAGCTGTCCTGTGCAGCAGGCCAACCCAAGCTGTCCTGTGCAGCAGGCCAACCCAAGCTGTCCTGTGCAGCAGGCCAACCCAAGCTGTCCTGTGCAGCAGGCCAACCCAAGCTGTCCTGTGCAGCAGGCCTACTACTGAAATACATAAATGAGACTGTCAACGGAGTCAGAAATTCCCAGGTTTCTGACTTTCCCCATTTCTTTCAGGAATTTGCTCTCAAAGTCACAGTTTTATAATAGAAAAACAACCAAATTGGATGTTCTAAGTCCACAACGATGCTTAAATCACATCAGGAGGACACCTTTCAGGTCTGAAAAAAAAGTAACACATTTAGATTTTTGAGTGTAGTTTACCCTTTAATTCAACTGTGCAGGCACCTAGCACTGTTGTTTGGTTAGTGGTGTCTCTGTAGTGTACATGAGATGGAGTTTGCTAAACAAATGGCTACTGGATTGATGCAAATAATCCTGACATATCATTCTGCCAGGTAGGCTACTTTTGTAGCTAGTTAACCTTTAACTGAGAAGGTTTTTGGAAAAGCCTTTCCATCTACCAGAAGACGGTTAGGCCTAACTGAGAAGGTTTTTGGGAAAGCCTTTCCATCTACCAGAAGACGGTTAGGCCTAACTGAGAAGGTTTTGGAAAAGCCTTTCCATCTACCAGAAGACGGTTAGGCCTAACTGAGAAGGTTTTTGGGAAAGCCTTTCCATCCACCAGAAGACGGTTAGGCCTAACTGAGAAGGTTTTTGGGAAAGCCTTTCCATCTACCAGAAGACGGTTAGGCCTAACTGAGAAGGTTTTTGGGAAAGCCTTTCCATCTACCAGAAGACGGTTAGGCCTAGCATTAGCATCGCTATATTTCTCCTGTTCCTTAATTGTTTGAAACCTGGACGTTTTACTACATATTATGAGGCATGTCTTACCTTGCTTCAAAGTAGCCTATAGCCAAAATCCCACCATAGCAACGTGGAGGTAATTATTTTATAAAGACTTCCTCATATGCGTTCACCTGTTCTATTGGTTTTCTTTCATTGTCTCGCAGCCAAAGGCATTATCCCAGTCATATTAGCAACCCCATGATAGTTGTTGTATCTTTAGATCTCAATCAATCAATCAATCAATTTTATTTTATATAGCCCTTCTTACATCAGCTAATATCTCAAGTGCTGTACAGAAACCCAGCCTAAAACCCCAAACAGCTAGTAATGCAGGTGTAGAAGCACGGTGGCTAGGAAAAACTCCCTAGAAAGGCAAAACCTAGGAAGAAACCTAGAGAGGAACCAGGCTATGAGGGGTGGCCAGTCCTCTTCTGGCTGTGCCGGGTGGAGATTATAACAGAACCATGCCAAGATGTTCAAAAATGTTCATAAGTGACAAGCATGGTCAAATAATAATCAGGAATAAATCTCAGTTGGCTTTTCATAGCCGATCATTAGAGTTTAAAACAGCAGGTCTGGGACAGGTAGGGGTTCCATAACCGCAGGCAGAACAGTTTAAACTGGAATAGCAGCAAGGCCAGGCGGACTGGGGACAGCAAGGAGTCACCACGGCCGGTAGTCCCGACGTATGGTCCTAGGGCTCAGGTCTCTCAGTTGGCTTTTCATAGCCGATCATTTAGAGTTGAAAACAGCAGGTCTGGGACAGGTAGGGGTTTCGTAGCCGCAGGCAGAACAGTTGAAACTGGAATAGCAGCAAGGCCAGGCGGACTGGGGACAGCAAGGTGTCATCATGTCCGGTAGTCCTGACGTATGGTCCTAGGGGCTCAGGTTCTCAGAGAGAAAGAGAGAACGAGAGAATTAGAGAGAGCATACTTAAATTCACACAGGACACTGGATAAGACAGGAGAAGTACTCCAGGTATAACCAACTAACCCCAGCCCCCGACACATAAACTACTGCAGCATAAATACTGGAGGCTGAGACAGGAGCGGTCCGGAGACACTGTGGCCCCATCCGAAGAAACCCCGGACAGGGCCAAACAGGAAGGATATAACCCCACCCACTCCGCCAAAAGCACAGCCCTCGCACCACTAGAGGGATATCCCCAACCACCAACTTACAATCCTGAGACAAGGCCGAGTATAGCCCACAGAGGTCTCCCACCACAGCACAAACCAAGGGGGGCGCCAACCCAGACAGGAAGATCACGTCAGTAACTCAACCCACTCAAGTGACGCACCCCTCCCAGGGACGGCATGAAAGAGCACCAGCAAGCCAGTGACTCAGCCCCTGCAACAGGGTTAGAGGCAGAGAACCCCAGTGGAGAGGGGAACCGGCCCGGCAGAGACAGCAAGGGCTGTTCGTTGCTCCAGCCTTTCCGTTCACCTTCACACTCCTGGGCCAGACTACACTCAATCATATGACCTACTGAAGAGATAAGTCTTCAGTAAAGACTTCAAAGGTTGAGACCGAGTCTGCGTCTCTCTCACATGGGTAGGCAGACTGTTCCATAAAAATGGAGATCTATAGGAGAAAGCCCTGCCTCCCGCTGTTTGCTTAGAAATTCTAGGGACAATTAGGAGGCCTGCGTCTTGTGACCGTAGCGTACGTATTGGTATGTACGGCAGGACCAACTCGGAAAGATAGGTAGGAGCAAGCCCATGTAACGCTTTATAGGTTAACAGTAAAACCTGAAATCAGCCCTTGCCTTAACAGGAAGCCAGTGTAGGGAAGCTAGCACTGGAGTAATATGATCAAATTTATTGGTTCTAGTCAGGATTCTAGCAGCCGTATTTAGCACTAACTGAAGTTTATTTAGTGCTTTATCCGGGTAGCCGGAAAATAGAGCATTGCAGTAGTCTAATCTAGAAGTAACAAATGCATGGATTAATTTTTCTGCATCATTTTTGGACAGAAAATTTCTGATTTTTGCAATGTTACGTAGATGGAAAAAAGCTGTCCTTGAAACAGTCTTGATATGTTCGTCAAAAGAGAGATCAGGGTCAAGAGTAACGCCTAGGTCCTTCACAGTTTTATTTGAGACGACTTTACAACCATCAAGATGAATTGTCAGATTTAACAGAAGATCTCTTTGTTTCTTGGGACCTAGTACAAGCATCTCTGTTTTGTCCGAGTTTAAAAGTAAAAGTTTTCAGCCATCCACTTCCTTATGTCTGAAACACAGTCTTCTAGCGAGGGCAATTTTGGGGCTTCACCATGCTTCATTGAAATGTACAGCTGTGTGTCATCCGCATAGCAGTGAAAGTTAACATTGTGTTTTCGAATAACATCCCCAAGAGGTAAAATATATAGTGAAAACAATAGTGGTCCTAAAAACGGAACCTTGAGGAACACCGAAATGTACAGTTGATTTGTCGGAGGACAGACCATTCACAGAGACAAACTGATATCTTTCCGACAGGTAGGATCTAAACCAGGCCAGAACTTGTCCGTGTAGACCAATTTGGGTTTCCAGTCTCTCCAAAAGAATGTGGTGATCGATGGTGTCAAGGCAGCACTAAGGTCTAGTAGCACGAGGACAGATGCAGAGCCTCGGTCTGACGCCATTAAAAGGTCATTTACCACCTTCACAAGTGCAGTCTCAGTGCTATGATGGGGTCTAAAACCAGACTGAAGCATTTCGTATACATTGTTTGTCTTCAGAAAGGCGTGAGTTGCTGCGCAACAGCTTTTTCTAAAATTTTTGAGAGGAATGGAAGATTCGATATAGGCCGATAGTTTTTATATTTTTCCGGGTCAAGGTTTGGCTTTTTTCAAGAGAGGCTTTATCACTGCCACTTTTAGTGAGTTTGGTACACATCCGGTGGATAGAGAGCTGTTTATTATGTTCAACATAGGAGGGCCAAGCACAGGAAGCAGCTCCTTCAGCAGTTTAGTAGGAATAGGATCCAGTATGCAGCTTGAAGGTTTAGAGGCCATGATTATTTTCATCATTGTGTCAAGAGATATAGTACTAAAACACTTAAGTGTCTCTCCCGATCCCAGGCCCTCGCAGAGCTGTGCAGATCCAGGACAGCTAAGCCCTGGAGGAATACGCAGATTCAAAGAGGAGTCCGTAATTTGCTTTCTAATGGTCATGATCTTTTCCTCAAAGAAGTTCATGAATTTATCACTGCTGAAGTGAAAACCATCCTCTCTTGGGGAATGCTGCTTTTTAGTTAGCTTTGCAACAGTATCAAAAAGAAATTTTGGATTGTTCTTATTTTCCTCGATTAATTTGGAAAAGTAGGATGATCGAAGCAGCAGTGAGGGCTCTTCGGTACTGCACGGTACTGTCTTTCCAAGCTAGTCGGAAGACTTCCAGTTTGGTGTGGCGCCATTTCCGTTCCAATTTCCTGGAAGCTTGCTTCAAAGCTCGGGTATTTTCTGTATACCAGGGAGCTAGTTTCTTATGACAAATGTTTTTCGTTTTTAGGGGTGCAACTGCATCTAGGGTATTGCGCAAGGTTAAATTGAGTTCCTCAGTTAAGTGGTTAACTGATTTTTGTCCTCTGACGTCCTTGGGTAGGCAGAAGGAGTCTGGAAGGGCATCAATGAATTTTTGTGTTGTCTGAGAATTTATAGCACGACTTTTGATGCTCCTTGGTTGGGGTCTGAGCAGATTATTTGTTGCGATTGCAAACGTAATAAAATGGTGGTCCGATAGTCCAGGATTTTGTGGAAAAACATTAAGATCTACAACATTTATTCCATGGGACAAAACTAGGTCCAGAGTATGACTGTGGCAGTGAGTAGGTCCAGAGACATGTTGGACAAAACCCACTGAGTCGATAATGGCTCCGAAAGACTTTTTGGAGTGGGTCTGTGGACTTCTCCATGTGAATATTAAAATCACCAAAAATTAGAATATGATCTGCTATGACTACAAGGTCTGATAGGAATTCAGGAAACTCAGAGAGGAACGCTGTATATGGCCCAGGAGGCCTGTAAACAGTAGCTATAAAAAGTGATTGAGTAGGCTGCATAGATTTCATGACTAGAAGCTCGAAAGATGAAAACGTCATTTTTTTTTGTAAATTGAAATTTGCTATCGTAAATGTTAGCAACACCTCCGCCTTTGCGGGATGCACGGGGAATATGGTCACTAGTGTAACCAGGAGGTGAGGCCTCATTTAACACAGCAAATTCATCAGGGCTTAAGCCATGTTTCAGTCAGGCCAATCACATCAAGATTATGATCAGTGATTAGTTCATTGACTATGACTGCCTTTGAAGTGAGGGATCTAACATTAAGTAACCCTATTTTGAGATGAGGTATCACGATCTCTTTCAATAATGGCAGGAATGGAGGAGGTCTTTATCCTAATAAGATTGCTAGGGTGAACACCACCATGTTTAGTTTTGCCCAACCTAGGTCGAGGCACAGACACAGTCTCAATGGGTATGGCTGAGCTGACTACACTGACTATGCTATTGGCAGACTCCACTAAGCTGGCAGGTTGGCTAACAGCCTGCTGCCTGGCCTGCACCCTATTTCACTGTGGGGCTAGAGGAGTTAGAGCCCTATCTATGTTGGTAGATAAGGGAGAGCACCCCTCCAGTTAGGATGGAGTCCGTCACTCCTCAGCAGGTCAGGCTTGATCCTGTTTGTGGGTGAGTCCCAGAAAGAGGGCCAATTATCCACAAATGTTATCTTTTGGGAGGGGCAGAAAACAGTTTTCAACCAGCGATTGAGTGCTGAGACTCTGCTGTAGAGCTCGTGACTTCCCCTAACTGGGAGGGGGCCAGAGACAATTACTCGATGCCGACACATCTTTCTAGCTGATTTACACGCTGAAGCTATGTTGCACTTGGTGACCTCTGACTGTTTCATCCTAACATCGTTGGTGCCGACGTGGATAACAATATCTCTATACTCTCTACACTCGCCAGTTTTAGCTTTAGCCAGCACCATCTTTAGATTAGCCTTAACGTCGGTAGCCCTGCCCCCTGGTAAACAGTGTATGATCGCTGGGTGATTCGTTTTAAGTCTAATACTGCGGGTAATGGAGTCGCCAATGACTAGGGTTTTCAATTTGTCAGAGCTAATGGTGGAGCCTTCGAGTCTCAGACCCCGTAACGGGAGGAGTAGAGACTAGAGAAGACTCAGACTCAGACTCCGACTCGCTACATAATGGGGAAAACCGGTTGAAGGTTTCTGTCGGCTGAATGAGCGACACCGGTTGAGCATTCCAACAGTATTTCCCTCCAGAAGCCATGAGAAAGTTGTCCGGCCGCGGGGACTGTGCGGGGGATTTATACTAACATTACTGTCTGTACTTACTGGTGGCACAGACGCTGTTTCTTCCTTTCCTACACTGATATTACCCTTGCCTAACGATTGCGTCTGAAGCTGGGCTTAGCACAGCTATTCTCGCCGTAAGGCGAGAATTCTCCTGTATATTATGAGTACAGCGACTGCAATTAGAAGACATCATGTTAATGTTACTACTTAGCTTCGGCTGTTGAAGATGTTGATGAACCATGTCCAGATAAAGCGTCCGGAGTGAAAAAAGTTGAATAAGGGAAAAAGTTGCGATGGAAAAAAGGAAAATAACGTAAAGTTGGCAGCTAAAACGCACAGGAAAAAGACTCTTCTGACTCTTCTGTCTCGGGATAAACGTCCGGGGTGAAAAAGTTTAACGAAAAAAGATGAGTGAGGACAAAACTAAAAAGTTGGTAAATTTGTTGAACACAGAGATTGATTAAACGTTTATTAAAAGTAAAACGTGAATAGTTTGTTAGGTAGCCAAGTAGCAACAAACAGCAGAGCAGCACGGAGACAATGCGGAAGCGAGACGGAAGTCACGTGACACACTATCTCCAACACTATGTTAGGCCTCTCCAGCTTACATGGACCACTTTCTTTTACAGCTTACATCTCCACTCTTTCTACATTTTTTACGGATATTTCCATCTCTGTCCATGAAACCGTGTTTTTCGTTGCATTTTGGAACATTCGCGCAGAGGCTTACCACCGTGTGCACGTTGCTGCCCTTAGAATGTGGAGAAAGAAAGAAATAATAGTTTATTAGCATTTTAAGCTAAACATTCTGATCTGTTCCATCAGCCTTATTAATTGATACGGTGTTGACCTCCACTACACTACTTTGATATGCATCGTGGGGATTAAGAAGTGAGTATACGCAATGCCCACAAACAAAAACAAAAAAAGTGGGTATACGGCAAACTGTACACCTGCGTACACCCTCCACTACACCACTGAGTGGGTTACCTTCTGTGCAGTATGAGTGGGGAGCTAACATGATTTAGCCCAGACTCCCAGTGAGTGGGGAGGTAACATGATGCAGACCAGACTCCCAGTGAGTGGGGGAGCTAACATGATTTAGCCCAGACTCCCAGTGAGTGGGGAGCTAACATGATTTAGCCCAGACTCCCAGTGAGTGGGGAGGTAACATGATGCAGACCAGACTCCCAGTGAGTGGGGAGCTAACATGATTTAGCCCAGACTCCCAGTGAGTGGGGAGCTAACATGATGCAGACCAGACTCCCAGTGAGTGGGGGAGCTAACATGATTTAGCCCAGACTCCCAGTGAGTGGGGAGCTAACATGATGCTGCCCAGACTCCCAGTGAGTGGGGAGGTAACATGATGCAGACCAGACTCCCAGTGAGTGGGGAGCTAACATGATGCAGACCAGACTCCCAGTGAGTGGGGAGCTAACATGATGCAGACCAGACTCCCAGTGAGTGGGGAGCTAACATGATGCAGACCAGACTCCCAGTGAGTGGGGAGCTAACATGATGCAGACCAGACTCCCAGTGAGTGGGGAGCCAACATGATGCAGACCAGACTCCCAGTGAGTGCAGTGGTGTCTCAGGACAGACTAGCACCAGCAATTAGCGGAGCTAAAGGGGACATCGGCTGCGCTGATAAACAGACATGATCCTCTCTTAAATCAGTAGATGACGTGAGACACATTTGATAGAAGTAGCAAACAATTTTTCATGTTATAGCATCGGAAAAAGTACAGAAGTTTCGGTATACCGTGCAACACTACTACAGAATTCATATCAAACCATGGAACCAGACTCTGTCACCAGTGAGGCTTGGGCCTGCCAAGCCAGCCAGCCCACTGAGCCACTGAGGGGTTCACTGCAGCCCAAAATAATTGTGACCCAGAAGACTAAACCAGTTCTCAGTTGGTGAGAGGGACATTCACTTCACTGGGTAGGGACATGGAGGTACAGAACATCATCACCCAGTTTAAAAATCCAAACAAGGTCACCATGTACCAAGTACACCAAGTACAGAAAACAGCTTTTACTGTCACTAGGTGGCAAGTACTGCATCTAAACTTTTACTGAAGTTCTCAAGATATATTTTATAATACTTTAAATGCAAAACTAGTTAAAATTAGTATCCAGAGGCATGTAGGCTATGTGTCAGCTTCCTGCCTCCTGTTTGTCTCCGGGCCTCTAGAGGTCATCTGTGTTCCCCTCTGCCTTAGTTCTTCCTCGTGTGTGTCAGCTTCCTGCCTCCTGTTTGTCTCCGGGCCTCTAGAGGTCATCTGTGTTCCCCTCTGCCTTAGTTCTTCCTCATGTGTCCTAATTAGCTTGATCCAGGTCACCTGTGCCTTGTTTCCCCCTTGTGTATTTTAGCTGTGTGTTTTCCCCTTGTTTCTCACTTGGTTATTGCGTCCTGACTATGTGTCTCCTGCTTTGTCCCACCGTGTCTGTCCTAGTAAGTTGTTCAAAGTTATCTTTAGTTTGTTTTTCTCCCCTCGTGGAGTTGTTTTGTTTTTGCCTCCTGTTTTGGAACATTAAATCTACTTGCCTGGAGTATTGCCTTGGGTGTTTCATTTGGGTCCTACAACACCTCCTCTGTGGCTAAGGGGTAGTACCCCCAGCTCTCCACATCTGAGACCGGAGTTTCTAGCCCGGCTTGTGACAGAATAACCAAGTCAATCATGGACCCAGAAACACTCAGTTCCCGGACCTGTTGGCGGTGATCACTCGACATGAGGCTTCTTTCCAGCGCCATGAAGCCGTTCTCAGCCGACAAGAGGAGCTGATGGCTAGTCATTCTCAACTCCTGGCCGAAATGATGAGTTCCCTCCGCCATCTCTTTGAACGCCTTCCTGGTCCTCTCCCTTCCCCCCAGGTCACCCCCCCAGTGACGACAGGTCGTCTCGGTTGGCGGAGCCCCGACTACCACCTCCCAAGCCCTTTTCTGGGGATCCAAGCTCTTGCCAGGGTTTCCTCACCCAATGCTCCCTCACCTTCGAGCTCCAACCCTCAAGTTTTCCCACAGACCGTTCCAAGATTGCCTACATCATTACCCTTCTTTCAGACAAGGCGCTCGCCTGGGCTTCTGCGGTGTGGCAGTCCCAGGAGGCCTGTTGTGACTCCACGCTGCATTTGTAGAAGAGTTCAAGCGGGTGTTCGATCATCCTGTCAGTGGGCGGGAGGCTTCCAAGCGCCTACTGTCTCTCCGTCAGGGGCCCCGAAGCACGGCAGATTTTGCCATTGATTCCCGGACCATAGCAGCAAGGGAGCGGATGGAATGATGAAGCGCTGAGGGTCTGCTTTCAGGGAGGGTTATCTGAGCCCCTTCAAGATGAGTTAGCCACCCGAGAACCAGCTGGTGATCTCGAGTCCCTCATAGCCTTGGCCATCCGCCTGGACAATCGTCTAAGAGAGCGGAGAACGGCTCGCCGTCAGGTGTCTCATTCCCAAGTTCCTCTGAGCAGCTCTGTTTCTCCTGTTTGGACTCCGTCATTCAGAGCTTCCCCGGCTCCTGAACTGCTCCAGGATTCCCCGGAGAGCATGCAGTTAGGCCGTTCCAGGCTTTCTCCCAACGAAAGGGAACGTCGCATGAGGGAACGTCGGTGCCTCTACTGCGGGGTTGCCGGCCACTTCCGCTCCACTTGCCCCGAGCTTGGGAAACGCCTGTCCCCGCCCAGCTACAGGAGGGCTGTGATGGGGAGAGTTAGAGCGCCCTCCTACTAACGCTGTCCTGGCTATTCCAGCCACTCAGTCCTGGGGGGCCACCAGCATCGGGTCCAGGCTATGATCGATTCCGGTGCCGCAGGTGATTTCCTGGATGTAACCTTGGCTAAGGAACTTAAGATCCCCACCCAACTACTTCCTCAACCCCAGGCAGTTACAGCCTTAGATGGCAGACCTCTGGAACCAGGAAAGGTTACCGAGGCGACTCAGTCCCCTGCGACTTACCATCTCTCAACACCAGCAGGGAGGAGACCTTCTATCTCATTGACTCTCCCGAGTATCCTATTATCCTGGGTCACCCTTGGCTATGCAGACATAATCCCCAGATCGACTGGCCTACGGGCACCATTCTAAGCTGGGGTCCCGCCTGCCAACTCACCTGCATGCTTCAGAGTCCCTCAGCCCCTAGTACCCAGTTTCAAGAGTCTGTTGACGTCTCCCGAGTCCCCAGTGTTTACCATCGGTTCAAGGCAGTGTTCAGCAAGGCCCGGGCTACTTCCTTACCGCCTCATCGCACGTATGACTGTGCCATTGATCTACTCCCTGGGTGCTGCCCTCCTAGAGGTCGGATCTTTTCCTTGTCCTCCCCCGAGCACGCAGCTATGGACACCTACATTAAGGAGTCCTTGGCAGCCGGCCTCATCTATGCCTCTACTTCCCGGCTGGGGCGGGCTTCTTTTTTGTTGAAAAGAAAGACGGGGGTCTTAGGCCTTGTATTGATTACCGGGGACTCAACAAGATCACGGTTCGGAATCGATACCCCCTTCCTCTCATGGCCACTGCTTTTGAGCTGCTTCAAGGGGCTTCCATTTTTACTAAGCTGGATCTCCGCAATGCTTACCATCTCGTGCGGATCCGGCAAGGAGACGAATGGAAGACGGCGTTCAACACGCCCACGGGGCACTATGAATATCGGGTGATGCCGTTCGGGCTCACCAATGCCCCCGCAGTATTCCAAGCCCTGATTAATGATGTTCTCCGGGATATGCTTAATCTGTTCGTCTTCGTGTACCTGGACGATATCCTCATCTTCTCGAGGTCACTGAAGGAGCATGAGGGGCATGTTAGCAGGGTTCTCCAGAGGCTCCTTGACAATCACCTCTACGTTAAGCCTGAGAAGTGTGAATTTCATGTTTCTCAGACTCAGTTTCTCGGGTTTATTGTCACTCCCGGGCACCTAGAGATGGATCCCAAGAAGGTCAAGGCGGTCCACGATTGGCCCACACCTGCCACGGTCAAGGAGGTTCCAACGGTTCATTGGCTTTTCTAACTTCTATCGGAAGTTCATTAAGAATTTCAGCTCGGTGGTAGCCCCCTTGACGACGCTTACCAAGGGAGGAGGGACCAAGATTCACTGGGGTCCGGAAGCAGCAGGGGCCTTCGAGGATCTCAAGCGCCGCTTCACGTCTGCTCCGATTCTGGTGACCCCTGACCCAGAGAGACCTTTCGTGGTGGAGGTGGACACCTCAGAGGTGGGGGTGGGAGCCGTCCTGTCACAGAGGGGTGCGGATGGGAGATTACACCCCTTGTGCCTTCATGTCTCGCCGCCTGTCTGAGGCCGAGCGCAACTACCACGTGGGGGATCTAGAGTTGCTTGCGGTAAAACTGGCATTGGAAGAGTGGCGCCATTGGCTTGAGGGCTCAGCACCCTTTCCAGGTTCTCACAGACCACAAGAACCTGGAATATCTCCAACAGGCTAAGCGGATGAACCCTCGGCAAGCACGATGGTCCCTTTTCTTTAATCGATTCCAGTTCCTCCTGACTTACCGACCTGGCACCAAGAACGTCAAGCCGGATGCTCTGTCTCGAGTCTATTCTCCCGAGTTACAAGAGAAGCCCTTGGCATCGATTATTCCGAGGTCTAGGATCGTCGCACCTCTTCAGTGGGAACTAGAAAGAGGGGGTACGAGAAGCTCTTGTCCAGGAGCCCGATCCAGGCGGTGGTCCTGCCGGTCGCCTGTACGTTCCTCTCTCTGTTCGGGGCCGCGTCTTGCAGTGGGGTCATGAGTCGCCCTTGACATGCCATCCAGGCAGTGCTCGCACACTGGAGTTCCTCCGACGGCGGTTTTGGTGGCCGTCCATCAAGAAGGACGTGCAGGTCTATGTTGAGGCCTGCCCTGTGTGCAACCAGGGAAAGTCGACACGCCAGCGACCCCAGGGACTGCTCCATCCCTTACCTGTTCCTCGAAGGCCATGGTCACACCTTTCTCTGGACTTTGTTACGGGACTTCCTCTATCCCAGGGCAACACCGTCATCCTAGTGGTGGTAGACCGGTTCTCTAAGGCTGCCCGGTTTATTCCCCTGCCCAAGCTGCCCTCGGCTAAGGAGACTGCTGAGCTCCTCATGAACCATGTCTTCCGGATATTTGGTATTCCCCTGGACGTGGTCTCTGACCGAGGTCCCCAATCTCGTCCCGGTTTTGGGGGCCTTCTGCAGGCTTGTTGGGGCCACAGCCAGCCTATCGTCGGGTTCCATCCAGAGTCTAATGGCCAAACGGAACGGATTAATCAGGATCTGGAGACCACCCTGCGGTGTATGGCGGCCAGTAATCCCACGTCTTGGGCCACCTATATCATTTGGGCTGAATATGCCCACAACACCCTCCAGTCCTCAGCCACCGGATTGTCCCCCTTCGAATGCCAGTTCGGTTACAACCCTCCATTGTTTCCAGAGGAGGAGGCGCAAGTTGGTGTTCCCTCGGCCCAGCGCTTTGTCCAACGCTGTAGGCGGACCTGGAAGAAGGCCAGGCGTGCCCTCCTTCGGACCTCCCAGAGATACCAAAGTCAGGCTAATCGCCACCGCCCCGGACGGCCCTAGTTTCCGAGCTGGTCAGAGAGTTTGGTTGGCCACTAAGAACCTGCCCCTCCGGGTCGAATCCAGGTAGCTTTCCCAGAGATACATCGGGCCTTTCCGCATTGCTAGAAAGGTTAACCCTGTGTCGTATCGTTTGGTTCTCCCTCGCTCCCTTAGAGTTAACCCCACTTTCCATGTTTCCTCCTTAAACCTGTCTTGTCTTCTCCCTTTGCCCCCCCACGCAGACCCCCCGCCACCTCCCAGGATCATTGACGGCCAGCCAGCCTACACAGTCCGCCGGATACTGGACTCCCGGAGGGTCCAGAACTCTCTGCAGTATCTGGTGGACTGGGAGGGCTACGGGCCGGAGGAGCGCTCCTGGGTTCCAGCCAGGGACATCCTGGACCCAGGGTTGATCCGAGATTTTCGCACCCTGAGGCCGGGTGTTCTGGAAGGAACGTCAGGAGTCGTTCCTAGAGGAGGGGTCCTGTCAGCTTCCTGCCTCCTGTTTGTCTCCGGGCCTCTAGAGGTCATCTGTGTTCCCCCTCTGCCTTAGTTCTTCCTCGTGTGTGTCAGCTTCCTGCCTCCTGTTTGTCTCCGGGCCTCTAGAGGTCATCTGTGTTCCCCTCTGCCTTAGTTCTTCCTCATGTGTCCTAATTAGCTTGATCCAGGTCACCTGTGCCTTGTTTCCCCTTGTGTATTTTAGCTGTGTGTTTTCCCCTTGTTTCTCACTTGGTTATTGCGTCCTGACTATGTGTCTCCTGCTTTGTCCCACCGTGTCTGTCCTAGTAAGTTGTTCAAAGTTATCTTTAGTTTGTTTTTCTCCCCTCGTGGAGTTGTTTTGTTTTGCCTCCTGTTTTGGAACATTAAATCTACTTGCCTGGAGTATTGCCTTGGGTGTTTCATTTGGGTCCTACAACACCTCCTCTGTGGCTAAGGGGTAGTACCCCCAGCTCTCCACATCTGAGACCGGAGTTTCTAGCCCGGCTTGTGACACTATGAGCACTCAATCAAGAAAGGCCTACTCAGGCAGGCCAGAAAGACAGACAAACAGCTTTCTTTCTCCAGGCAGGACAGAAAGACAGACACACAGCTTTCTTTCTCCAGGCAGGCCAGAAAGACAGACACACAGCTTTCTTTCTCCAGGCAGGACAGAAAGACAGACACACAGCTTTCTTTCTCCAGGCAGGCCAGAAAGACAGACACACAGCTTTCTTTCTCCAGGCAGGACAGAAAGACAGACACACAGCTTTCTTTCTCCAGGCAGGACAGAAAGACAGACACACAGCTTTCTTTCTCCAGGCAGGACAGAAAGACAGGCACACAGCTTTCTTTCTCCAGGCAGGACAGAAAGACAGGCACACAGCTTTCTTTCTCCCGGCAGCTCAGGTGACATCTTTAGTTACAGTGGTGAACATAACCCCTGGAGAACACCACACCACAGTCTCTCGACACCATGAGTCTGCAGCCTGACTAGGAGAGGGCTTTAGACCTACCACTGCACCAGTGTTACTACCAGCCTGACTAGGAGAGGGCTTTAGACCTACCACTGCACCAGTGTTACTACCAGCCTGACCAGGAGAGGGCTTTAGACCTACCACTGCACCAGTGTTACTACCAGCCTGACTAGGAGAGGGCTTTAGACCTACCACTGCACCAGTGTTACTACCAGCCTGACCAGGAGAGGGCTTTAGACCTACCACTGCACCAGTGTTACTACCAGCCTGACTAGGAGAGGGCTTTAGACCTACCACTGCACCAGTGTTACTACCAGCCTGACTAGGAGAGGGCTTTAGACCTACCACTGCACCAGTGTTACTACCAGCCTGACTAGGAGAGGGCTTTAGACCTACCACTGCACCAGTGTTACTACCAGCCTGACCAGGAGAGGGCTTTAGACCTACCACTGCACCAGTGTTACTACCAGCCTGACTAGGAGAGGGCTTTAGACCTACCACTGCACCAGTGTTACTACCAGCCTGACTAGGAGAGGGCTTTAGACCTACCACTGCACCAGTGTTACTACCAGCCTGACTAGGAGAGGGCTTTAGACCTACCACTGCACCAGTGTTACTACCAGCCTGACTAGGAGAGGGCTTTAGACCTACCACTGCACCAGTGTTACTACCAGCCTGACTAGGAGAGGGCTTTAGACCTACCACTGCACCAGTGTTACTACCAGCCTGACTAGGAGAGGGCTTTAGACCTACCACTGCACCAGTGTTACTACCAGCCTGACCAGGAGAGGGCTTTAGACCTACCACTGCACCAGTGTTACTACCAGCCTGACCAGGAGAGGGCTTTAGACCTACCACTGCACCAGTGTTACTACCAGCCTGACTAGGAGAGGGCTTTAGACCTACCACTGCACCAGTGTTACTACCAGCCTGACTAGGAGAGGGCTTTAGACCTACCACTGCACCAGTGTTACTACCAGCCTGACTAGGAGAGGGCTTTAGACCTACCACTGCACCAGTGTTACTACCAGCCTGACTAGGAGAGGGCTTTAGACCTACCACTGCACCAGTGTTACTACCAGCCTGACTAGGAGAGGGCTTTAGACCTACCACTGCACCAGTGTTACTACCAGCCTGACTAGGAGAGGGCTTTAGACCTACCACTGCACCAGTGTTACTACCAGCCTGACTAGGAGAGGGCTTTAGACCTACCACTGCACCAGTGTTACTACCAGCCTGACTAGGAGAGGGCTTTACCCCTTCTGCACTCTGCCAGTGTTCCTGAGGTTTACAACAGCTTTAACCCAACCCTGTTCCAGCCCCTTAGTTACCGACCCCACATCCCCATCCATCTTGTGTCAGTGTTGTGTAAACACATGCCACTCCAGCACCCACTAGTTCCCATCCGTAGAACGTACTGCACATGCCACTCCAGCACCCACTAGTTCCCATCCGTAGAACGTACTGCGGCTTCACTTATGCCAGTGTGGTGTAAACATATGACATTCCAGGGGTGTAATCATTAGTCCAAAACGTTTTGCACGGAAACCATTTACTCCAAACAGGAAAAAAAAGTTTTGCAGCGAAATTGTAAGTTTCTATTGGATAAATGTAGGTAGGTCCCTCAACATTTCGTTCCGTTTGGTTCCGTTTGGTTCTGTTTGGTTCCTAGTGAATACACCCCGGCTCTCACGAGCTCCCATAAATAGAGCTCACTGACTGAGGCTTCGCTTCATAATAACAATACGAGCTAGCCTGGTCACAGATCTGTTTGCGCTGTCTTGCCAAACATGAAAGCGACCATAGCAGTTGGCAAAAAAACAGATCTGGGAGCAGGCTAAATATGAGCCAGGCCAGACAGGGGATATTTCAGGAATAAAATAAACTCAAATATAGAAGACTGCAGAACTACTGCTATCCAATACAGTTACTACTCTGTTGAGAATGTAATGTAGAACTACTGCTATCCAATACAGTACTACTCTGTTGAGAATGTAGTGCCGACTACTGCTATCCAATACAGTACTACTCTGTTGAGAATGTAGTGTAGAACTACTGCTATCCAATACAGTACTACTCTGTTGAGAATGTAGTGTAGAACTACTGCTATCCAATACAGTACTACTCTGTTGAGAATGTAGTGCCGAATACTGCTATCCAATACAGTACTACTCTGTTGAGAATGTAGTGTAGAACTACTGCTATCCAATACAGTACTACTCTGTTGAGAATGTAGTGCCGACTACTGCTATCCAATACAGTACTACTCTGTTGAGAATGTAGTGTAGAACTACTGCTATCCAATACAGTACTACTCTGTTGAGAATGTAGTGCCGACTACTGCTATCCAATACAGTACTACTCTGTTGAGAATGTAGTGTAGAACTACTGCTATCCAATACAGTACTACTCTGTTGAGAATGTAGTGTAGAACTACTGCTATCCAATACAGTACTACTCTGTTGAGAATGTAGTGCCGACTACTGCTATCCAATACAGTACTACTCTGTTGAGAACGTAATGTAGAACTACTGCTATCCAATACAGTACTACTCTGTTGAGAATGTAGTGTAGAACTACTGCTATCCAATACAGTACTACTCTGTTGAGAATGTAGTGCCGACTACTGCTATCCAATACAGTACTACTCTGTTGAGAATGTAGTGTCGGCTGCATTCTTTTGTCTGCACCTGCTTGTACAGTACAGGCCTGGGTCCAGATAGTAGTGTTTACCTTCGCTTCAGGTTCATTTATTAAGCCAGCTAGGCCTCTCTGTGACAGCAGGGGAAATCTGCACCTTGAAATTGAGTGATTGAATGGCAAGTCTCTATTCAAAAGCTAAACAGCAGACTTCCAAGTCGAATAGAAAACCTCAGACTGAACTTTAATATTGACTGAGTTCTGTTTTGTGTTGGAACATCTCATTTTAATACAGACTGCATAGAATAGAATATAATACAGAGGGAAAACTTCCCATAAGAAAGTTGGTATAAAAATAACTAACTTAATTCATTAACCATGATCGCATCTACAGTACACCATGAACAATGTAGGCATCTGATTTGATACAGAAGACAGTATATTTTTCAGCCTATTAAAATGTCCCTCCACGTTAAACATTTTCCAAGAACAACTCAATCAAGATGCTTGTCTAGAATCTTCTTAGAATGTAGACTACTTGTAAATACTTAGCAGAAACAGTGGAGAATGTGGGTTAGCAGGCTAGGTCTAACACTGCTTCTTCAACTAGCTGCCAACTCAAACCATTTAAACAGTCTGTCTGAGTTCTGGCAGCCGGCCTGAATCCCTGTGAAACTGTCTGTCCCCCGTTACATAATAAAACTACCCATGCTGGTGCTGCTGTACATCGCCACACCAACTTTACAATCTCTCAGCTCTCTCTGATATTTCCTTGTAGCTATATGCTGGTTAGCAAATAATATATTATTCCGCACAATTCTTAAGAGACAAACGTCGTGCAATTAGAGCACTATAGAGGGTAAAACTAACTGGTCCAGAAACATTTACACCAGAAGGACATCACTGGGAGACCTCTCTCCCCTCAATTCAATCCAAAAGGGATTTATTGGCATGGGGAAACCCATGTTTACATTGCCAAAGCAAGTGGAATAGATATCTCTCTCTCTCTCTCTCTCTGTGATTTTCGGTCGCTCCAAGGGTGTTACATAACAGTTAGCTCTCTGCTCTGAACCAGCTCACTGAAGTAACTCAACGGCCAGGCAATATAACAGAAGGAATTTTGACATGATATATGAACGGTTGACATATAGCCTACATAGATAACCCAAACGTTATGTCAAAATTAAACAGATTGTGTCAATTTGAAGTGAACTTGAATTCGCTGCGTAACAGGAAGAAGGGGGGTGTGGCTGTACTGTCTGTCCTGTAAAAACACAATTTCTATATTATGTCATGTATTTAAATACAATACAAATACTGTCAATCAGGAAAAAATTGCAACGCATGGATAAGGACAATCTACTTAGTGAGACTGCAAATGACCATTAGTAATACCACAGTAGACGATTGAGTGTGGACTTGTACAGTGTGACCGCCAGTCCAGCTGTAATGTGAAGCATAGTTTCAACTTCATGGCGACACAGTCGAGTCTTTTTGAAGTTACACTGAAGGAATTGATGTCACTGTTTGCAAGGATATCCAAAGCAAACGGCACGCAGCTAGCTTGGCAAAATAGCATCTTAAAAATGCAACAACTGAGCACATAAATCGTGGCTATAACAAGTGATCGGGAAATCTGTCAATCATATAGGCCTTTTCGTTAAATGTTGTCTAATTGTTATCGAACACAATAAACCAAGAACAGTTCTGCTAAAATAATGGACCAGAGAAAGAAGAATCGTCTAAAATAATGGACCAGAGAAAGAAGAATCGTCTAAAAGAATGGACCAGAGAAAGAAGAATCGTCTAAAAGAATGGACCAGAGAAAGAAGAATCTCAGCCTCTTTCAAGTCAAGAGGAAAGCACTTTCAAGTTGTCCTTCCACCTTCTCCTTCATTTTCAACAGATTTCACTGCATTTTTTTTGGAAATAATTCTCACGGTATTAAATCTAAATATTTTGTTATCTACCTTTGCTGGAGCCGGAACAACTCTGTCTTCTAACAGGGGTTTGGTGGTGGTCGTCGGTTTGGAGGGTCTCCAGGTTCGCCGGCGTGTCCATGACTGGAGTAGCCGGTTTAGAGACGCTGTTTCCCGCGTCGCTGGAAGCAGGGTCCGGCGAGGACTCCATATTAATCTCCATACAACTCTCCTATTGACACATGTGAACTAGGCCGGATGAATATCTAACGTAACTAGTCAAACAATAACGAGCTGTAAAAGCGTGTCAAGCTGATTTACCGAAAGGCTGGAACTAGTGCAATGTGTTGGTGCGTCTGTCTTCATGTGAAGTGGGGTGTACAGATGTGGTTGTCCACATGCAGCGCTGTAGCAGGCACAGTCGGCCTGTGTCATGTTGCTCATAGAAATCTTCAAAACCAGCGCCTAGTGATAACGACTGATGATGCGTAATGTTTAGAATAATAAGGATATGATTCTATACCCTATAGACCTACAGTACAGTTTGACGGACTGTGATGGACAGCTAAGAGAATTACCTGTGGGTTTTTTTGGACGAATAATTACAATGTGGTGAATGGCAATAATTAATAATTAATAATGAATTAGGTGAAAACGGTATTGAATTGTTGGGCTGATTTTGTTTAGGTTAAAATATGATAAAGAAAACCGCTTTTGGGCACTCGCCTAAATATGGTTTTACGCATGAGTGGGACACCAATGGAATATAATAAATATAGTCCAGTAGCCTATTGAACAATAATGACCCCTGCCTCCCATACAGCCCATCCCATCCCACTGTAATATGACTGACAACACCATGCCCAAAACATGTGGTGGCTCCGCCTTCCGCCCAGCCCCTCCTCTACCAAACCACGCCCCTCAGCAGCGCACGTGGGTTTCGACAAAACAATAACATTATAGCAAGGACTATAATGAATACTGACTAATATAAACTCTTTACATAATGATTAGCCTATTATTTATTATTATTATTATGGAATATACATATTATTAGACTACCATTATTATGAATAGCCATATAGTTGTTGTAATTTTTATTTATCAAGTCACAGATTCAGCAACTCAAAATATATATATATATTTTTCCTCCTACTCCCCACTATCGAAGTTAAAATCAGGGAATGGGCTATGTTTCCAGGGTGTGTGACTGTCTCCTGTACTCTGATACTGTTTAATACAAGCGAAATATGCAGATGAGAACACCAGTCAATTAATACAGAATGAATGACTGTATTCCCTTCTCCTTTTCATCACCCTCTGTATGTCTAATTCCTCTTCTGAAACCCCTGAACATGGAAGATCTTACAGACGCTATGTCTATTGCTTTAGATTTCATCATTTCAATTAGTTTGAATGTAAATCAAAGAGACGCCTATTATGGTTAGAGCCACAGGACGTTAAGTAGGATCCTAGCGTCCCCTCTGGTGTGTCTGACTCCACTCTGGGCTGAACAGAGACAGTGGTGTCCCAAATGGCTCCCTGTTCCCTATGGACCTTGTTCAAAAGTGGTACCACTATATAGAGAATAGGGTGCCATTTGGGATGCATTCAGTGTCCCATGCTGCTCCATGTGACAGCATGGCACACAGAGGCCTTGGATCACTACATTTAAAACATGTTTTTTTTTTTTTTACTTTAGCTTCAGTAGTTAGTGTTTGATGACTGAGACAATGCTGACTTTTCCATCTCCCAGGTTCCATAACCGTTACCATCTGCCAGGTTACATAACCGTTACCATCTGCCAGTTTCCATAACCATTACCATCTGCCATGTTCCATAACCTTTACCATCTGCCATGTTCCATAACCGTTACCCTCTGCCAGGTTCCATAACCGTTACCCTCTGCCAGGTTCCATAACCGTTACCACCTGCCAGGTTCCATAACCTTTACCATCTGCCAGGTCCATTAACCATTACTATCTGCCAGGTTCCATTACATTTACCCTCTGCCAGGTTCCATAACCGTTACCACCTGCCAGGTTCCATAACCGTTACCACCTGCCAGGTTCCATAACCTTTACCATCTGCCAGGTTCCATAACCGTTACCCTCTGCCAGGTTCCATAACCTTTACCCTCTGCCAGGTTCCACAACCTTTACCTACTGATCGTGGCCCAGGTCCCAAAGGTGTCATTCATTTGGTATTTAGGTGTGATTTACTCACCTCACTAGGTAACTAACCAGGTAAAGGTGAAAAGGTCTTATTCACCTCATTAGGTAACTAACCAGGTAAAGGTGAAAAGGTCTTATTCACCTCATTAGGTAACTAACCAGGTATAGGTGAAAAGGTCTTATTCACCTCATTAGGTAACTAACCAGGTAAAGGTGAAAAGGTCTTATTTACCTCATTACAGTGAGGGAAAAAATTATTTGATCCCCTGCTGATTTTGTACGTTTGCCCACTGACAAAGACATGATCAGTCTATAATTTTAATGGTAGGTTTATTTGAACAGTGAGAGACAGAATAACAACAACAAAATCCAGAAAAGCGCATGTCAAAAATGTTATAATTGATTTGCATTTTAATGAGGGAAATAAGTATTTGACCCCCTCTCAATCAGAAAGATTTCTGGCTCCCAGGTGTCTTTTATACAGGTAACGAGCTGAGATTAGGAGCACACTCTTAAAGGGAGTGCTCCTAATCTCAGTTTGTTACCTGTATAAAAGACACCTGTCCACAGAAGCAATCAATCAATCAGATTCCAAACTCTCCACCATGGCCAAGACCAAAGAGCTCTCCAAGGATGTCAGGGACAAGATTGTAGACCTACACAAGGCTGGAATGGGCTACAAGACCATCGCCAAGCAGCTTGGTGAGAAGGTGACAACAGTTGGTGCGATTATTCGCAAATGGAAGAAACACAAAATAACTGTCAATCTCCCTCGGCCTGGGGCTCCATGCAAGATCTCACCTCGTGGAGTTGCAATGATCATGAGAACAGTGAGGAATCAGCCCAGAACTACACGGGAGGATCTTGTCAATGATCTCAAGGCAGCTGGGACCATAGTCACCAAGAAAACAATTGGTAACACACTACGCCGTGAAGGACTGGAATCCTGCAGCGCCCGCAAGGTCACCCTGCTCAAGAAAGCACATATACAGGGCCGTCTGAAGTTTGCCAATGAACATCTGAATGATTCAGAGGAGAACTGGGTGAAAGTGTTGTGGTCAGATGAGACCAAAATCGAGCTCTTTGGCATCAACTCAACTTCGCCGTGTTTGGAGGAGGAGGAATGCTGCCTATGACCCCAAGAACACCATCCTCACCGTCAAACATGGAGGTGGAAACATTATGCTTTGGGGGGTTTTTCTGCTAAGAGGACAGGACAACTTCACCGCATCAAAGGGACTATGGACGGGGCCATGTACCGTCAAATCTTGGGTGAGAACCTCCTTCCCTCAGCCAGGGCATTGAAAATGGGTTGTGGATGGGTATTCCAGCATGACAATGACCCATAACACACGGCCAAGGCAACAAAGGAGTGGCTCAAGAAGAAGCACATTAAGGTCCTGGAGTGGCCTAGCCAGTCTCCAGACCTTAATCTCATAGAAAATATGTGGAGGGAGCTGAAGGTTCGAGTTGCCAAACGTCAGCCTCGAAAACCTTAATGACTTGGAGAAGATCTGCAAAGAGGAGTGGGACAAAATCCCTCCTGAGATATGTGCAAACCTGGTGGCCAACTACAATAAATGTCTGACCTCTGTGATTGCCAACAAGGGTTTTGCCACCAAGTACTAAGTCATGTTTTGCAGAGGGGTCAAATACTTATTTCCCTCATTAAAATGCAAATCAATTTATAACATTTTTGACATGCGTTTTTCTGGATGTTTTTCTTGTTATTCTGTCTCTCACTGTTCAAATAAACCTACCATTAAAATTATAGACTGGTCATGTCTTTGTCAGTGGGCAAACGTACAAAATCAGCAGGGGATCAAATACTTTTTTCCCTCACTGTAGGTAATTAACCAGGTAAAGGTGAAAAGGTCTTATGTAAAAAAGCAGTAGCTGACTTACACCCCAAAAATGTTGGTGGAGAGGTGAGGTGAGGTGTTGACTAACAGAACAGTAAACTGTGTAAAAAGAAAGAAATAAAGTTGCACTCTGTACCTGCTCCCAACAATGTCATGGGTGAAAGACCATTAAACTGGAGCAGGTATAGATTGACTTTCTTTATTTTCACACTTAAAGGTGAGTTAAGTTTGTCAGAGGTACAGTACGTCTGGTCATGTCAGAGGTATGTCTGGTCATGGCAGAGGTATGTCTGGTCATGTCAGAGGTATGTCTGGTCATGTCAGAGGTATGTCTGGTCATGTCAGAGGTATGTCTTGTCATTTTAGTTATTTAGTCTGGTAACGACAATGCCAACTGGTTTGGCGTGAACCTGTGTTAAGAGGAGGTGCACTGTGCTTGACAATGTTAACAATTGTGTAACAAACTGCGTGAGTGTTTTAGAAAATCCTTAACAAACCCTCTGTTGTGATCATATAATTAGTGACAAGTGGTTTAGTTACAGTTTAATATCAAAGGAGAGGTGCAGTATCAATATACAGTGCATTCAGAAAGTATTCAGACGCCTTGACTTTTTCCCAATTTTTTGGTACATTACAGCCTTATTCTAAAATTGATTAAATTGTTTTTAATTCTCATCAATCAACACTGCATAGTGCACCAGGTAAAGCTGGTCAAAAGTTTCCTAGTAGTGCACTATATAGGAAACAGGACACCATTTGGGACGCAACCTCTATCTCTACTATCTGTGTAGCCATCTGGTGTCTTCTAAAGCCCTGCATGGACCTCTGGGTCGACTGTACTCTAATCCATCTGGTGTCTTCTAAAGCCCTGCATGGACCTCTGGGTCGACTGTCCTCTAATCCATCTGGTGTCTTCTAAAGCCCTGCATGGACCTCTGGGTCGACTGTACTCCAATCCATCTGGTGTCTTCTAAAGCCCTGCATGGACCTCTGGGTCGACTGTCCTCTAATCCATCTGGTGTCTTCTAAAGCCCTGCATGGACCTCTGGGTCGACGGTACTCTAATCCATCTTGTGTCTTCTAAAGCCCTGCATGGACCTCTGGGTCGACTGTACTCTAATCCATCTGGTGTCTTCTAAAGCCCTGCATGGACCTCTGGGTCGACTGTACTCTAATCCATCTGGTGTCTTCTAAAGCCCTGCATGGACCTCTGGGTCGACTGTCCTCTAATCCATCTGGTGTCTTCTAAAGCCCTGCATGGACCTCTGGGTCGACTGTACTCTAATCCATCTGGTGTCTTCTAAAGCCCTGCATGGACCTCTGGGTCGACTGTACTCTAATCCATCTGGTGTCTTCTAAAGCCCTGCATGGACCTCTGGGTCGACTGTCCTCTAATCCATCTGGTGTCTTCTAAAGCCCTGCATGGACCTCTGGGTCGACTGTACTCTAATCCATCTGGTGTCTTCTAAAGCCCTGCATGGACCTCTGGGTCGACTGTCCTCTAATCCATCTGGTGTCTTCTAAAGCCCTGCATGGACCTCTGGGTCGACTGTACTCTAATCCATCTGGTGTCTTCTAAAGCCCTGCATGGACCTCTGGGTCGACTGTACTCTAATCCATCTGGTGTCTTCTAAAGCCCTGCATGGACCTCTGGGTCGACTGTCCTCTAATCCATCTGGTGTCTTCTAAAGCCCTGCATGGACCTCTGGGTCGACTGTCCTCTAATCCATCTGGTGTCTTCTAAAGCCCTGCATGGACCTCTGGGGTCGACTGTACTCTAATCCATCTGGTGTCTTCTAAAGCCCTGCATGGACCTCTGGGTCGACTGTACTCTAATCCATCTGGTGTCTTCTAAAGCCCTGCATGGACCTCTGGGTCGACTGTACTCTAATCCATCTGGTGTCTTCTAAAGCCCTGCATGGACCTCTGGGTCGACTGTACTCTAATCCATCTGGTGTCTTCTAAAGCCCTGCATGGACCTCTGGGTCGACTGTACTCTAATCCATCTGGTGTCTTCTAAAGCCCTGCATGGACCTCTGGGTCGACTGTACTCTAATCCATCTGGTGTCTTCTAAAGCCCTGCATGGACCTCTGGGTCGACTGTACTCTAATCCATCTGGTGTCTTCTAAAGCCCTGCATGGACCTCTGGGTCCGACTGTACTCTAATCCATCTGGTGTCTTCTAAAGCCCTGCATGGACCTCTGGGTCGACTGTACTCTAATCCATCTGGTGTCTTCTAAAGCCCTGCATGGACCTCTGGGTCGACTGTACTCTAATCCATCTGGTGTCTTCTAAAGCCCTGCATGGACCTCTGGGTCGACTGTACTCTAATCCATCTGGTGTCTTCTAAAGCCCTGCATGGACCTCTGGGTCGACTGTACTCTAATCCATCTGGTGTCTTCTAAAGCCCTGCATGGACCTCTGGGTCGACTGTACTCTAATCCATCTGGTGTCTTCTAAAGCCCTGCATGGACCTCTGGGTCGACTGTACTCTAATCCATCTGGTGTCTTCTAAAGCCCTGCATGGACCTCTGGGTCGACTGTACTCTAATCCATCTGGTGTCTTCTAAAGCCCTGCATGGACCTCTGGGTCGACTGTACTCTAATCCATCTGGTGTCTTCTAAAGCCCTGCATGGACCTCTGGGTCGACTGTACTCTAATCCATCTGGTGTCTTCTAAAGCCCTGCATGGACCTCTGGGTCGACTGTACTCTAATCCATCTGGTGTCTTCTAAAGCCCTGCATGGACCTCTGGGTCGACTGTACTCTAATCCATCTGGTGTCTTCTAAAGCCCTGCATGGACCTCTGGGTCGACTGTACTCTAATCCATCTGGTGTCTTCTAAAGCCCTGCATGGACCTCTGGGTCGACTGTACTCTAATCCATCTGGTGTCTTCTAAAGCCCTGCATGGACCTCTGGGTCGACTGTACTCTAATCCATCTGGTGTCTTCTAAAGCCCTGCATGGACCTCTGGGTCGACTGTACTCTAATCCATCTGGTGTCTTCTAAAGCCCTGCATGGACCTCTGGGTCGACTGTCCTCTAATCCATCTGGTGTCTTCTAAAGCCCTGCATGGACCTCTGGGTCGACTGTACTCTAATCCATCTGGTGTCTTCTAAAGCCCTGCATGGACCTCTGGGTCGACTGTACTCTAATCCATCTGGTGTCTTCTAAAGCCCTGCATGGACCTCTGGGTCGACTGTACTCTAATCCATCTGGTGTCTTCTAAAGCCCCTGCATGGACCTCTGGGTCGACTGTACTCTAATCCATCTGGTGTCTTCTAAAGCCCTGCATGGACCTCTGGGTCGACTGTACTCTAATCCATCTGGTGTCTTCTAAAGCCCTGCATGGACCTCTGGGTCGACTGTACTCTAATCCATCTGGTGTCTTCTAAAGCCCTGCATGGACCTCTGGGTCGACTGTACTCTAATCCATCTGGTGTCTTCTAAAGCCCTGCATGGACCTCTGGGTCGACTGTACTCTAATCCATCTGGTGTCTTCTAAAGCCCTGCATGGACCTCTGGGTCGACTGTACTCTAATCCATCTGGTGTCTTCTAAAGCCCTGCATGGACCTCTGGGTCGCCACTGTACTCTAATCCATCTGGTGTCTTCTAAAGCCCTGCATGGACCTCTGGGTCGACTGTACTCTAATCCATCTGGTGTCTTCTAAAGCCCTGCATGGACCTCTGGGTCGACTGTACTCTAATCCATCTGGTGTCTTCTAAAGCCCTGCATGGACCTCTGGGTCGACTGTACTCTAATCCATCTGGTGTCTTCTAAAGCCCTGCATGGACCTCTGGGTCGACTGTACTCTAATCCATCTGGTGTCTTCTAAAGCCCTGCATGGACCTCTGGGTCTACTGTACTCTAATCCATCTGGTGTCTTCTAAAGCCCTGCATGGACCTCTGGGTCGACTGTACTCTAATCCATCTGGTGTCTTCTAAAGCCCTGCATGGACCTCTGGGTCGACTGTACTCTAATCCATCTGGTGTCTTCTAAAGCCCTGCATGGACCTCTGGGTCGACTGTACTCTAATCCATCTGGTGTCTTCTAAAGCCCTGCATGGACCTCTGGGTCGACTGTACTCTAATCCATCTGGTGTCTTCTAAAGCCCTGCATGGACCTCTGGGTCGACTGTACTCTAATCCATCTGGTGTCTTCTAAAGCCCTGCATGGACCTCTGGGTCGACTGTACTCTAATCCATCTGGTGTCTTCTAAAGCCCTGCATGGACCTCTGGGTCGACTGTACTCTAATCCATCTGGTGTCTTCTAAAGCCCTGCATGGACCTCTGGGGTCGACTGTACTCTAATCCATCTGGTGTCTTCTAAAGCCCTGCATGGACCTCTGGGTCGACTGTACTCTAATCCATCTGGTGTCTTCTAAAGCCCTGCATGGACCTCTGGGTCGACTGTACTCTAATCCATCTGGTGTCTTCTAAAGCCCTGCATGGACCTCTGGGTCGACTGTACTCTAATCCATCTGGTGTCTTCTAAAGCCCTGCATGGACCTCTGGGTCGACTGTACTCTAATCCATCTGGTGTCTTCTAAAGCCCTGCATGGACCTCTGGGTCGACTGTACTCTAATCCATCTGGTGTCTTCTAAAGCCCTGCATGGACCTCTGGGTCGACTGTACTCTAATCCATCTGGTGTCTTCTAAAGCCCTGCATGGACCTCTGGGTCGACTGTACTCTAATCCATCTGGTGTCTTCTAAAGCCCTGCATGGACCTCTGGGTCGACTGTACTCTAATCCATCTGGTGTCTTCTAAAGCCCTGCATGGACCTCTGGGTCGACTGTACTCTAATCCATCTGGTGTCTTCTAAAGCCCTGCATGGACCTCTGGGTCGACTGTACTCTAATCCATCTGGTGTCTTCTAAAGCCCTGCATGGACCTCTGGGTCGACTGTACTCTAATCCATCTGGTGTCTTCTAAAGCCCTGCATGGACCTCTGGGTCGACTGTACTCTAATCCATCTGGTGTCTTCTAAAGCCCTGCATGGACCTCTGGGTCGACTGTACTCTAATCCATCTGGTGTCTCTAAAGCCCTGCATGGACCTCTGGGTCGACTGTACTCTAATCCATCTGGTGTCTTCTAAAGCCCTGCATGGACCTCTGGGTCGACTGTACTCTAATCCATCTGGTGTCTTCTAAAGCCCTGCATGGACCTCTGGGTCGACTGTACTCTAATCCATCTGGTGTCTTCTAAAGCCCTGCATGGACCTCTGGGTCGACTGTACTCTAATCCATCTGGTGTCTTCTAAAGCCCTGCATGGACCTCTGGGTCGACTGTACTCTAATCCATCTGGTGTCTTCTAAAGCCCTGCATGGACCTCTGGGTCGACTGTACTCTAATCCATCTGGTGTCTTCTAAAGCCCTGCATGGACCTCTGGGTCGACTGTACTCTAATCCATCTGGTGTCTTCTAAAGCCCTGCATGGACCTCTGGGTCGACTGTACTCTAATCCATCTGGTGTCTTCTAAAGCCCTGCATGGACCTCTGGGTCGACTGTACTCTAATCCATCTGGTGTCTTCTAAAGCCCTGCATGGACCTCTGGGTCGACTGTACTCTAATCCATCTGGTGTCTTCTAAAGCCCTGCATGGACCTCTGGGTCGACTGTACTCTAATCCATCTGGTGTCTTCTAAAGCCCTGCATGGACCTCTGGGTCGACTGTACTCTAATCCATCTGGTGTCTTCTAAAGCCCTGCATGGACCTCTGGGTCGACTGTACTCTAATCCATCTGGTGTCTTCTAAAGCCCTGCATGGACCTCTGGGTCGACTGTACTCTAATCCATCTGGTGTCTTCTAAAGCCCTGCATGGACCTCTGGGTCGACTGTACTCTAATCCATCTGGTGTCTTCTAAAGCCCTGCATGGACCTCTGGGTCGACTGTACTCTAATCCATCTGGTGTCTTCTAAAGCCCTGCATGGGACCTCTGGGTCGACTGTACTCTAATCCATCTGGTGTCTTCTAAAGCCCTGCATGGACCTCTGGGTCGACTGTACTCTAATCCATCTGGTGTCTTCTAAAGCCCTGCATGGACCTCTGGGTCGACTGTACTCTAATCCATCTGGTGTCTTCTAAAGCCCTGCATGGACCTCTGGGTCGACTGTACTCTAATCCATCTGGTGTCTTCTAAAGCCCTGCATGGACCTCTGGGTCGACTGTACTCTAATCCATCTGGTGTCTTCTAAAGCCCTGCATGGACCTCTGGGTCGACTGTACTCTAATCCATCTGGTGTCTTCTAAAGCCCTGCATGGACCTCTGGGTCGACTGTACTCTAATCCATCTGGTGTCTTCTAAAGCCCTGCATGGACCTCTGGGTCGACTGTACTCTAATCCATCTGGTGTCTTCTAAAGCCCTGCATGGACCTCTGGGTCGACTGTACTCTAATCCATCTGGTGTCTTCTAAAGCCCTGCATGGACCTCTGGGTCGACTGTACTCTAATCCATCTGGTGTCTTCTAAAGCCCTGCATGGACCTCTGGGTCGACTGTACTCTAATCCATCTGGTGTCTTCTAAAGCCCTGCATGGACCTCTGGGTCGACTGTACTCTAATCCATCTGGTGTCTTCTAAAGCCCTGCATGGACCTCTGGGTCGACTGTACTCTAATCCATCTGGTGTCTTCTAAAGCCCTGCATGGACCTCTGGGTCGACTGTACTCTAATCCATCTGGTGTCTTCTAAAGCCCTGCATGGACCTCTGGGTCGACTGTACTCTAATCCATCTGGTGTCTTCTAAAGCCCTGCATGGACCTCTGGGTCGACTGTACTCTAATCCATCTGGTGTCTTCTAAAGCCCTGCATGGACCTCTGGGTCGACTGTACTCTAATCCATCTGGTGTCTTCTAAAGCCCTGCATGGACCTCTGGGTCGACTGTACTCTAATCCATCTGGTGTCTTCTAAAGCCCTGCATGGACCTCTGGGTCGACTGTACTCTAATCCATCTGGTGTCTTCTAAAGCCCTGCATGGACCTCTGGGTCGACTGTACTCTAATCCATCTGGTGTCTTCTAAAGCCCTGCATGGACCTCTGGGTCGACTGTACTCTAATCCATCTGGTGTCTTCTAAAGCCCTGCATGGACCTCTGGGTCGACTGTACTCTAATCCATCTGGTGTCTTCTAAAGCCCTGCATGGACCTCTGGGTCGACTGTCCTCTAATCCATCTGGTGTCTTCTAAAGCCCTGCATGGACCTCTGGGTCGACTGTACTCTAATCCATCTGGTGTCTTCTAAAGCCCTGCATGGACCTCTGGGTCGACTGTACTCTAATCCATCTGGTGTCTTCTAAAGCCCTGCATGGACCTCTGGGTCGACTGTACTCTAATCCATCTGGTGTCTTCTAAAGCCCTGCATGGACCTCTGGGTCGACTGTACTCTAATCCATCTGGTGTCTTCTAAAGCCCTGCATGGACCTCTGGGTCGACTGTACTCTAATCCATCTGGTGTCTTCTAAAGCCCTGCATGGACCTCTGGGTCGACTGTACTCTAATCCATCTGGTGTCTTCTAAAGCCCTGCATGGACCTCTGGATCGACTGTACTCTAATCCATCTGGTGTCTTCTAAAGCCCTGCATGGACCTCTGGGTCGACTGTACTCTAATCCATCTGGTGTCTTCTAAAGCCCTGCATGGACCTCTGGGTCGACTGTACTCTAATCCATCTGGTGTCTTCTAAAGCCCTGCATGGACCTCTGGGTCGACTGTACTCTAATCCATCTGGTGTCTTCTAAAGCCCTGCATGGACCTCTGGGTCGACTGTACTCTAATCCATCTGGTGTCTTCTAAAGCCCTGCATGGACCTCTGGGTCGACTGTACTCTAATCCATCTGGTGTCTTCTAAAGCCCTGCATGGACCTCTGGGTCGACTGTACTCTAATCCATCTGGTGTCTTCTAAAGCCCTGCATGGACCTCTGGGTCGACTGTACTCTAATCCATCTGGTGTCTTCTAAAGCCCTGCATGGACCTCTGGGTCGACTGTACTCTAATCCATCTGGTGTCTTCTAAAGCCCTGCATGGACCTCTGGGTCGACTGTACTCTAATCCATCTGGTGTCTTCTAAAGCCCTGCATGGACCTCTGGGTCGACTGTACTCTAATCCATCTGGTGTCTTCTAAAGCCCTGCATGGACCTCTGGGTCGACTGTACTCTAATCCATCTGGTGTCTTCTAAAGCCCTGCATGGACCTCTGGGTCGACTGTACTCTAATCCATCTGGTGTCTTCTAAAGCCCTGCATGGACCTCTGGGTCGACTGTACTCTAATCCATCTGGTGTCTTCTAAAGCCCTGCATGGACCTCTGGGTCGACTGTACTCTAATCCATCTGGTGTCTTCTAAAGCCCTGCATGGACCTCTGGGTCGACTGTACTCTAATCCATCTGGTGTCTTCTAAAGCCCTGCATGGACCTCTGGGTCGACTGTACTCTAATCCATCTGGTGTCTTCTAAAGCCCTGCATGGACCTCTGGGTCGACTGTACTCTAATCCATCTGGTGTCTTCTAAAGCCCTGCATGGACCTCTGGGTCGACTGTACTCTAATCCATCTGGTGTCTTCTAAAGCCCTGCATGGACCTCTGGGTCGACTGTACTCTAATCCATCTGGTGTCTTCTAAAGCCCTGCATGGACCTCTGGGTCGACTGTACTCTAATCCATCTGGTGTCTTCTAAAGCCCTGCATGGACCTCTGGGTCGACTGTACTCTAATCCATCTGGTGTCTTCTAAAGCCCTGCATGGACCTCTGGGTCGACTGTACTCTAATCCATCTGGTGTCTTCTAAAGCCCTGCATGGACCTCTGGGTCGACTGTACTCTAATCCATCTGGTGTCTTCTAAAGCCCTGCATGGACCTCTGGGTCGACTGTACTCTAATCCATCTGGTGTCTTCTAAAGCCCTGCATGGACCTCTGGGTCGACTGTACTCTAATCCATCTGGTGTCTTCTAAAGCCCTGCATGGACCTCTGGGTCGACTGTACTCTAATCCATCTGGTGTCTTCTAAAGCCCTGCATGGACCTCTGGGTCGACTGTACTCTAATCCATCTTGTGTCTTCTAAAGCCCTGCATGGACCTCTGGGTCGACTGTACTCTAATCCATCTGGTGTCTTCTAAAGCCCTGCATGGACCTCTGGGTCGACTGTACTCTAATCCATCTGGTGTCTTCTAAAGCCCTGCATGGACCTCTGGGTCGACTGTCCTCTAATCCATCTGGTGTCTTCTAAAGCCCTGCATGGACCTCTGGGTCGACTGTACTCTAATCCATCTGGTGTCTTCTAAAGCCCTGCATGGACCTCTGGGTCGACTGTACTCTAATCCATCTGGTGTCTTCTAAAGCCCTGCATGGACCTCTGGGTCGACTGTACTCTAATCCATCTGGTGTCTTCTAAAGCCCTGCATGGACCTCTGGAGTCGACTGTACTCTAATCCATCTGGTGTCTTCTAAAGCCCTGCATGGACCTCTGGGTCGACTGTACTCTAATCCATCTGGTGTCTTCTAAAGCCCTGCATGGACTCTGGCGACTGTACTCTAATCCATCTGGTGTCTTCTAAAGCCCTGCATGGACCTCTGGGTCGACTGTACTCTAATCCATCTGGTGTCTTCTAAAGCCCTGCATGGACCTCTGGGTCGACTGTACTCTAATCCATCTGGTGTCTTCTAAAGCCCTGCATGGACCTCTGGGTCGACTGTACTCTAATCCATCTGGTGTCTTCTAAAGCCCTGCATGGACCTCTGGGTCGACTGTACTCTAATCCATCTGGTGTCTTCTAAAGCCCTGCATGGACCTCTGGGTCGACTGTACTCTAATCCATCTGGTGTCTTCTAAAGCCCTGCATGGACCTCTGGGTCGACTGTACTCTAATCCATCTGGTGTCTTCTAAAGCCCTGCATGGACCTCTGGGTCGACTGTACTCTAATCCATCTGGTGTCTTCTAAAGCCCTGCATGGACCTCTGGGTCGACTGTACTCTAATCCATCTGGTGTCTTCTAAAGCCCTGCATGGACCTCTGGGTCGACTGTACTCTAATCCATCTGGTGTCTTCTAAAGCCCTGCATGGACCTCTGGGTCGACTGTACTCTAATCCATCTGGTGTCTTCTAAAGCCCTGCATGGACCTCTGGGTCGACTGTACTCTAATCCATCTGGTGTCTTCTAAAGCCCTGCATGGACCTCTGGGTCGACTGTACTCTAATCCATCTGGTGTCTTCTAAAGCCCTGCATGGACCTCTGGGTCGACTGTACTCTAATCCATCTGGTGTCTTCTAAAGCCCTGCATGGACCTCTGGAGTCGACTGTACTCTAATCCATCTGGTGTCTTCTAAAGCCCTGCATGGACCTCTGGGTCGACTGTACTCTAATCCATCTGGTGTCTTCTAAAGCCCTGCATGGACCTCTGGGTCGACTGTACTCTAATCCATCTGGTGTCTTCTAAAGCCCTGCATGGACCTCTGGGTCGACTGTACTCTAATCCATCTGGTGTCTTCTAAAGCCCTGCATGGACCTCTGGGTCGACTGTACTCTAATCCATCTGGTGTCTTCTAAAGCCCTGCATGGACCTCTGGGTCGACTGTACTCTAATCCATCTGGTGTCTTCTAAAGCCCTGCATGGACCTCTGGGTCGACTGTACTCTAATCCATCTGGTGTCTTCTAAAGCCCTGCATGGACCTCTGGGTCTACTGTACTCTAATCCATCTGGTGTCTTCTAAAGCCCTGCATGGACCTCTGGGTCGACTGTACTCTAATCCATCTGGTGTCTTCTAAAGCCCTGCATGGACCTCTGGGTCGACTGTACTCTAATCCATCTGGTGTCTTCTAAAGCCCTGCATGGACCTCTGGGTCGACTGTACTCTAATCCATCTGGTGTCTTCTAAAGCCCTGCATGGACCTCTGGGTCGACTGTACTCTAATCCATCTGGTGTCTTCTAAAGCCCTGCATGGACCTCTGGGTCGACTGTACTCTAATCCATCTGGTGTCTTCTAAAGCCCTGCATGGACCTCTGGGTCTACTGTACTCTAATCCATCTGGTGTCTTCTAAAGCCCTGCATGGACCTCTGGAGTCGACTGTACTCTAATCCATCTGGTGTCTTCTAAAGCCCTGCATGGACCTCTGGGTCGACTGTACTCTAATCCATCTGGTGTCTTCTAAAGCCCTGCATGGACCTCTGGGTCGACTGTACTCTAATCCATCTGGTGTCTTCTAAAGCCCTGCATGGACCTCTCGGGTCGACTGTACTCTAATCCATCTGGTGTCTTCTAAAGCCCTGCATGGACCTCTGGGTCGACTGTACTCTAATCCATCTGGTGTCTTCTAAAGCCCTGCATGGACCTCTGGGTCTACTGTACTCTAATCCATCTGGTGTCTTCTAAAGCCCTGCATGGACCTCTGGGTCGACTGTACTCTAATCCATCTGGTGTCTTCTAAAGCCCTGCATGGACCTCTGGGTCGACTGTACTCTAATCCATCTGGTGTCTTCTAAAGCCCTGCATGGACCTCTGGGTCGACTGTACTCTAATCCATCTGGTGTCTTCTAAAGCCCTGCATGGACCTCTGGGTCGACTGTACTCTAATCCATCTGGTGTCTTCTAAAGCCCTGCATGGACCTCTGGGTCGACTGTACTCTAATCCATCTGGTGTCTTCTAAAGCCCTGCATGGACCTCTGGGTCGACTGTACTCTAATCCATCTGGTGTCTTCTAAAGCCCTGCATGGACCTCTGGGTCGACTGTACTCTAATCCATCTGGTGTCTTCTAAAGCCCTGCATGGACCTCTGGGTCGACTGTACTCTAATCCATCTGGTGTCTTCTAAAGCCCTGCATGGACCTCTGGGTCGACTGTACTCTAATCCATCTGGTGTCTTCTAAAGCCCTGCATGGACCTCTGGGTCGACTGTACTCTAATCCATCTGGTGTCTTCTAAAGCCCTGCATGGACCTCTGGGTCGACTGTACTCTAATCCATCTGGTGTCTTCTAAAGCCCTGCATGGACCTCTGGGTCGACTGTACTCTAATCCATCTGGTGTCTTCTAAAGCCCTGCATGGACCTCTGGGTCGACTGTACTCTAATCCATCTGGTGTCTTCTAAAGCCCTGCATGGACCTCTGGGTCGACTGTACTCTAATCCATCTGGTGTCTTCTAAAGCCCTGCATGGACCTCTGGGTCGACTGTACTCTAATCCATCTGGTGTCTTCTAAAGCCCTGCATGGACCTCTGGGTCGACTGTACTCTAATCCATCTGGTGTCTTCTAAAGCCCTGCATGGACCTCTGGGTCGACTGTACTCTAATCCATCTGGTGTCTTCTAAAGCCCTGCATGGACCTCTGGGTCGACTGTACTCTAATCCATCTGGTGTCTTCTAAAGCCCTGCATGGACCTCTGGGTCGACTGTACTCTAATCCATCTGGTGTCTTCTAAAGCCCTGCATGGACCTCTGGGTCGACTGTACTCTAATCCATCTGGTGTCTTCTAAAGCCCTGCATGGACCTCTGGGTCGACTGTACTCTAATCCATCTGGTGTCTTCTAAAGCCCTGCATGGACCTCTGGGTCGACTGTACTCTAATCCATCTGGTGTCTTCTAAAGCCCTGCATGGACCTCTGGGTCGACTGTACTCTAATCCATCTGGTGTCTTCTAAAGCCCTGCATGGACCTCTGGGTCGACTGTACTCTAATCCATCTGGTGTCTTCTAAAGCCCTGCATGGACCTCTGGGTCGACTGTACTCTAATCCATCTGGTGTCTTCTAAAGCCCTGCATGGACCTCTGGGTCGACTGTACTCTAATCCATCTGGTGTCTTCTAAAGCCCTGCATGGACCTCTGGGTCTACTGTACTCTAATCCATCTGGTGTCTTCTAAAGCCCTGCATGGACCTCTGGGTCGACTGTACTCTAATCCATCTGGTGTCTTCTAAAGCCCTGCATGGACCTCTGGGTCGACTGTACTCTAATCCATCTGGTGTCTTCTAAAGCCCTGCATGGACCTCTGGGTCGACTGTACTCTAATCCATCTTGTGTCTTCTAAAGCCCTGCATGGACCTCTGGGTCGACTGTACTCTAATCCATCTGGTGTCTTCTAAAGCCCTGCATGGACCTCTGGATCGACTGTACTCTAATCCATCTGGTGTCTTCTAAAGCCCTGCATGGACCTCTGGGTCGACTGTACTCTAATCCATCTGGTGTCTTCTAAAGCCCTGCATGGACCTCTGGGTCGACTGTACTCTAATCCATCTGGTGTCTTCTAAAGCCCTGCATGGACCTCTGGGTCGACTGTACTCTAATCCATCTGGTGTCTTCTAAAGCCCTGCATGGACCTCTGGGTCGACTGTACTCTAATCCATCTGGTGTCTTCTAAAGCCCTGCATGGACCTCTGGGTCGACTGTACTCTAATCCATCTGGTGTCTTCTAAAGCCCTGCATGGACCTCTGGGTCGACTGTACTCTAATCCATCTGGTGTCTCCTAAAGCCCTGCATGGACCTCTGGGTCGACTGTACTCTAATCCATCTGGTGTCTTCTAAAGCCCTGCATGGACCTCTGGGTCGACTGTACTCTAATCCATCTGGTGTCTTCTAAAGCCCCTGCATGGACCTCTGGGTCGACTGTACTCTAATCCATCTGGTGTCTTCTAAAGCCCTGCATGGACCTCTGGGGTCGACTGTACTCTAATCCATCTGGTGTCTTCTAAAGCCCTGCATGGACCTCTGGGTCGACTGTACTCTAATCCATCTGGTGTCTTCTAAAGCCCTGCATGGACCTCTGGGTCGACTGTACTCTAATCCATCTGGTGTCTTCTAAAGCCCTGCATGGACCTCTGGGTCGACTGTACTCTAATCCATCTGGTGTCTTCTAAAGCCCTGCATGGACCTCTGGGTCGACTGTACTCTAATCCATCTGGTGTCTTCTAAAGCCCTGCATGGACCTCTGGGTCGACTGTACTCTAATCCATCTGGTGTCTTCTAAAGCCCTGCATGGACCTCTGGGTCGACTGTCCTCTAATCCATCTGGTGTCTTCTAAAGCCCTGCATGGACCTCTGGGTCGACTGTACTCTAATCCATCTGGTGTCTTCTAAAGCCCTGCATGGACCTCTGGGTCGACTGTACTCTAATCCATCTGGTGTCTTCTAAAGCCCTGCATGGACCTCTGGGTCGACTGTACTCTAATCCATCTGGTGTCTTCTAAAGCCCTGCATGGACCTCTGGGTCGACTGTACTCTAATCCATCTGGTGTCTTCTAAAGCCCTGCATGGACCTCTGGGTCGACTGTACTCTAATCCATCTGGTGTCTTCTAAAGCCCTGCATGGACCTCTGGGTCGACTGTACTCTAATCCATCTGGTGTCTTCTAAAGCCCTGCATGGACCTCTGGGTCGACTGTACTCTAATCCATCTGGTGTCTTCTAAAGCCCTGCATGGACCTCTGGGTCGACTGTACTCTAATCCATCTGGTGTCTTCTAAAGCCCTGCATGGACCTCTGGGTCGACTGTACTCTAATCCATCTGGTGTCTTCTAAAGCCCTGCATGGACCTCTGGGTCGACTGTACTCTAATCCATCTGGTGTCTTCTAAAGCCCTGCATGGACCTCTGGGTCCGACTGTACTACACTAATCCATCTGTGTCTTCTAAAGCCCTGCATGGACCTCTGGGTCGACTGTACTCTAATCCATCTGGTGTCTTCTAAAGCCCTGCATGGACCTCTGGGTCGACTGTACTCTAATCCATCTGGTGTCTTCTAAAGCCCTGCATGGACCTCTGGGTCGACTGTACTCCTAATCCATCTGGTGTCTTCTAAAGCCCCTGCATGGACCTCTGGGTCGACTGTACTCTAATCCATCTGGTGTCTTCTAAAGCCCTGCATGGACCTCTGGGCTCGACTGTACTCTAATCCATCTGGTGTCTTCTAAAGCCCTGCATGGACCTCTGGAGTCGACTGTACTCTAATCCATCTGGTGTCTTCTAAAGCCCTGCATGGACCTCTGGGTCTACTGTACTCTAATCCATCTGGTGTCTTCTAAAGCCCTGCATGGACCTCTGGGTCGACTGTACTCTAATCCATCTGGTGTCTTCTAAAGCCCTGCATGGACCTCTGGGTCGACTGTACTCTAATCCATCTGGTGTCTTCTAAAGCCCTGCATGGACCTCTGGGTCGACTGTACTCTAATCCATCTGGTGTCTTCTAAAGCCCTGCATGGACCTCTGGGTCGACTGTACTCTAATCCATCTGGTGTCTTCTAAAGCCCTGCATGGACCTCTGGGTCGACTGTACTCTAATCCATCTGGTGTCTTCTAAAGCCCTGCATGGACCTCTGGGTCGACTGTACTCTAATCCATCTGGTGTCTTCTAAAGCCCTGCATGGACCTCTGGGTCGACTGTACTCTAATCCATCTGGTGTCTTCTAAAGCCCTGCATGGACCTCTGGGTCGACTGTACTCTAATCCATCTGGTGTCTTCTAAAGCCCTGCATGGACCTCTGGGTCGACTGTACTCTAATCCATCTGGTGTCTTCTAAAGCCCTGCATGGACCTCTGGGTCGACTGTACTCTAATCCATCTGGTGTCTTCTAAAGCCCTGCATGGACCTCTGGGTCGACTGTACTCTAATCCATCTGGTGTCTTCTAAAGCCCTGCATGGACCTCTGGGTCGACTGTACTCTAATCCATCTGGTGTCTTCTAAAGCCCTGCATGGACCTCTGGGTCGACTGTACTCTAATCCATCTGGTGTCTTCTAAAGCCCTGCATGGACCTCTGGGTCGACTGTACTCTAATCCATCTGGTGTCTTCTAAAGCCCTGCATGGACCTCTGGGTCGACTGTACTCTAATCCATCTGGTGTCTTCTAAAGCCCTGCATGGACCTCTGGGTCGACTGTCCTCTAATCCATCTGGTGTCTTCTAAAGCCCTGCATGGACCTCTGGGTCGACTGTACTCTAATCCATCTGGTGTCTTCTAAAGCCCTGCATGGACCTCTGGGTCGACTGTACTCTAATCCATCTGGTGTCTTCTAAAGCCCTGCATGGACCTCTGGGTCGACTGTACTCTAATCCATCTGGTGTCTTCTAAAGCCCTGCATGGACCTCTGGGTCGACTGTACTCTAATCCATCTGGTGTCTTCTAAAGCCCTGCATGGACCTCTGGGTCGACTGTACTCTAATCCATCTGGTGTCTTCTAAAGCCCTGCATGGACCTCTGGGTCGACTGTACTCTAATCCATCTGGTGTCTTCTAAAGCCCTGCATGGACCTCTGGGTCGACTGTACTCTAATCCATCTGGTGTCTTCTAAAGCCCTGCATGGACCTCTGGGTCGACTGTACTCTAATCCATCTGGTGTCTTCTAAAGCCCTGCATGGACCTCTGGGTCGACTGTACTCTAATCCATCTGGTGTCTTCTAAAGCCCTGCATGGACCTCTGGGTCGACTGTACTCTAATCCATCTGGTGTCTTCTAAAGCCCTGCATGGACCTCTGGGTCGACTGTACTCTAATCCATCTGGTGTCTTCTAAAGCCCTGCATGGACCTCTGGGTCGACTGTCCTCTAATCCATCTGGTGTCTTCTAAAGCCCTGCATGGACCTCTGGGTCGACTGTACTCTAATCCATCTGGTGTCTTCTAAAGCCCTGCATGGACCTCTGGGTCGACTGTACTCTAATCCATCTGGTGTCTTCTAAAGCCCCTGCATGGACCTCTGGGTCGACTGTACTCTAATCCATCTGGTGTCTTCTAAAGCCCCTGCATGGACCTCTGGGTCGACTGTACTCCTAATCCATCTGGTGTCTTCTAAAGCCCTGCATGGACCTCTGGGTCGACTGTACTCTAATCCATCTGGTGTCTTCTAAAGCCCTGCATGGACCTCTGGGTCGACTGTACTCTAATCCATCTGGTGTCTTCTAAAGCCCTGCATGGACCTCTGGGTCGACTGTACTCTAATCCATCTGGTGTCTTCTAAAGCCCTGCATGGACCTCTGGGTCGACTGTACTCTAATCCATCTGGTGTCTTCTAAAGCCCTGCATGGACCTCTGGGTCGACTGTACTCTAATCCATCTGGTGTCTTCTAAAGCCCTGCATGGACCTCTGGGTCGACTGTACTCTAATCCATCTGGTGTCTTCTAAAGCCCTGCATGGACCTCTGGGTCGACTGTACTCTAATCCATCTGGTGTCTTCTAAAGCCCTGCATGGACCTCTGGGTCGACTGTACTCTAATCCATCTGGTGTCTTCTAAAGCCCTGCATGGACCTCTGGGTCGACTGTACTCTAATCCATCTGGTGTCTTCTAAAGCCCTGCATGGACCTCTGGGTCGACTGTACTCTAATCCATCTGGTGTCTTCTAAAGCCCTGCATGGACCTCTGGGTCGACTGTACTCTAATCCATCTGGTGTCTTCTAAAGCCCTGCATGGACCTCTGGGTCGACTGTACTCTAATCCATCTGGTGTCTTCTAAAGCCCTGCATGGACCTCTGGGTCGACTGTCCTCTAATCCATCTGGTGTCTTCTAAAGCCCTGCATGGACCTCTGGGTCGACTGTACTCTAATCCATCTGGTGTCTTCTAAAGCCCTGCATGGACCTCTGGGTCGACTGTACTCTAATCCATCTGGTGTCTTCTAAAGCCCTGCATGGACCTCTGGGTCGACTGTACTCTAATCCATCTGGTGTCTTCTAAAGCCCTGCATGGACCTCTGGGTCGACTGTACTCTAATCCATCTGGTGTCTTCTAAAGCCCTGCATGGACCTCTGGGTCGATGTACTCTAATCCATCTGGTGTCTTCTAAAGCCCTGCATGGACCTCTGGGTCGACTGTACTCTAATCCATCTGGTGTCTTCTAAAGCCCTGCATGGACCTCTGGGTCGACTGTACTCTAATCCATCTGGTGTCTTCTAAAGCCCTGCATGGACCTCTGGGTCGACTGTACTCTAATCCATCTGGTGTCTTCTAAAGCCCTGCATGGACCTCTGGAGTCGACTGTACTCTAATCCATCTGGTGTCTTCTAAAGCCCTGCATGGACCTCTGGGTCGACTGTCCCTAATCCATCTGGTGTCTTCTAAAGCCCCTGCATGGACCTCTGGGGTCGACTGTACTCTAATCCATCTGGTGTCTTCTAAAGCCCTGCATGGACCTCTGGGTCGACTGTACTCTAATCCATCTGGTGTCTTCTAAAGCCCTGCATGGACCTCTGGGTCGACTGTACTCTAATCCATCTGGTGTCTTCTAAAGCCCTGCATGGACCTCTGGGTCGACTGTACTCTAATCCATCTGGTGTCTTCTAAAGCCCTGCATGGACCTCTGGGTCGACTGTACTCTAATCCATCTGGTGTCTTCTAAAGCCCTGCATGGACCTCTGGGTCGACTGTACTCTAATCCATCTGGTGTCTTCTAAAGCCCTGCATGGACCTCTGGGTCGACTGTACTCTAATCCATCTGGTGTCTTCTAAAGCCCTGCATGGACCTCTGGGTCGACTGTACTCTAATCCATCTGGTGTCTTCTAAAGCCCTGCATGGACCTCTGGGTCGACTGTACTCTAATCCATCTGGTGTCTTCTAAAGCCCTGCATGGACCTCTGGGTCGACTGTACTCTAATCCATCTGGTGTCTTCTAAAGCCCTGCATGGACCTCTGGGTCGACTGTACTCTAATCCATCTGGTGTCTTCTAAAGCCCTGCATGGACCTCTGGGTCGACTGTACTCTAATCCATCTGGTGTCTTCTAAAGCCCTGCATGGACCTCTGGGTCTACTGTACTCTAATCCATCTGGTGTCTTCTAAAGCCCTGCATGGACCTCTGGGTCGACTGTACTCTAATCCATCTGGTGTCTTCTAAAGCCCTGCATGGACCTCTGGGTCGACTGTACTCTAATCCATCTGGTGTCTTCTAAAGCCCTGCATGGACCTCTGGGTCGACTGTACTCTAATCCATCTGGTGTCTTCTAAAGCCCTGCATGGACCTCTGGGTCGACTGTACTCTAATCCATCTGGTGTCTTCTAAAGCCCTGCATGGACCTCTGGGTCGACTGTACTCTAATCCATCTGGTGTCTTCTAAAGCCCTGCATGGACCTCTGGGTCGACTGTACTCTAATCCATCTGGTGTCTTCTAAAGCCCTGCATGGACCTCTGGGTCGACTGTACTCTAATCCATCTGGTGTCTTCTAAAGCCCTGCATGGACCTCTGGGTCGACTGTACTCTAATCCATCTGGTGTCTTCTAAAGCCCTGCATGGACCTCTGGGTCGACTGTACTCTAATCCATCTGGTGTCTTCTAAAGCCCTGCATGGACCTCTGGGTCGACTGTACTCTAATCCATCTGGTGTCTTCTAAAGCCCTGCATGGACCTCTGGGTCGAACTGTACTCTAATCCATCTGGTGTCTTCTAAAGCCCTGCATGGACCTCTGGGTCGACTGTACTCTAATCCATCTGGTGTCTTCTAAAGCCCTGCATGGACCTCTGGGTCGACTGTACTCTAATCCATCTGGTGTCTTCTAAAGCCCTGCATGGACCTCTCTGGGTCGACTGTACTCTAATCCATCTGGTGTCTTCTAAAGCCCTGCATGGACCTCTGGGTCGACTGTACTCTAATCCATCTGGTGTCTTCTAAAGCCCTGCATGGACCTCTGGGTCGACTGTACTCTAATCCATCTGGTGTCTTCTAAAGCCCTGCATGGACCTCTGGGTCGACTGTACTCTAATCCATCTGGTGTCTTCTAAAGCCCTGCATGGACCTCTGGGTCGACTGTACTCTAATCCATCTGGTGTCTTCTAAAGCCCTGCATGGACCTCTGGGTCGACTGTACTCTAATCCATCTGGTGTCTTCTAAAGCCCTGCATGGACCTCTGGGTCGACTGTACTCTAATCCATCTGGTGTCTTCTAAAGCCCTGCATGGACCTCTGGGTCGACTGTACTCTAATCCATCTGGTGTCTTCTAAAGCCCTGCATGGACCTCTGGGTCGACTGTACTCTAATCCATCTGGTGTCTTCTAAAGCCCTGCATGGACCTCTGGGTCGACTGTACTCTAATCCATCTGGTGTCTTCTAAAGCCCTGCATGGACCTCTGGGTCGACTGTACTCTAATCCATCTGGTGTCTTCTAAAGCCCTGCATGGACCTCTGGGTCGACTGTACTCTAATCCATCTGGTGTCTTCTAAAGCCCTGCATGGACCTCTGGGTCGACTGTCCTCTAATCCATCTGGTGTCTTCTAAAGCCCTGCATGGACCTCTGGGTCGACTGTACTCTAATCCATCTGGTGTCTTCTAAAGCCCTGCATGGACCTCTGGGTCGACTGTACTCTAATCCATCTGGTGTCTTCTAAAGCCCTGCATGGACCTCTGGGTCGACTGTACTCTAATCCATCTGGTGTCTTCTAAAGCCCTGCATGGACCTCTGGGTCGACTGTACTCTAATCCATCTGGTGTCTTCTAAAGCCCTGCATGGACCTCTGGGTCGACTGTACTCTAATCCATCTGGTGTCTTCTAAAGCCCTGCATGGACCTCTGGGTCGACTGTACTCTAATCCATCTGGTGTCTTCTAAAGCCCTGCATGGACCTCTGGGTCGACTGTACTCTAATCCATCTGGTGTCTTCTAAAGCCCTGCATGGACCTCTGGGTCGACTGTACTCTAATCCATCTGGTGTCTTCTAAAGCCCTGCATGGACCTCTGGGTCGACTGTACTCTAATCCATCTGGTGTCTTCTAAAGCCCTGCATGGACCTCTGGGTCGACTGTACTCTAATCCATCTGGTGTCTTCTAAAGCCCTGCATGGACCTCTGGGTCGACTGTACTCTAATCCATCTGGTGTCTTCTAAAGCCCTGCATGGACCTCTGGGTCGACTGTACTCTAATCCATCTGGTGTCTTCTAAAGCCCTGCATGGACCTCTGGGTCGACTGTACTCTAATCCATCTGGTGTCTTCTAAAGCCCTGCATGGACCTCTGGGTCGACTGTACTCTAATCCATCTGGTGTCTTCTAAAGCCCTGCATGGACCTCTGGGTCGACTGTACTCTAATCCATCTGGTGTCTTCTAAAGCCCTGCATGGACCTCTGGGTCGACTGTACTCTAATCCATCTGGTGTCTTCTAAAGCCCTGCATGGACCTCTGGGTCGACTGTACTCTAATCCATCTGGTGTCTTCTAAAGCCCTGCATGGACCTCTGGGTCGTACTGTACTCTAATCCATCTGGTGTCTTCTAAAGCCCTGCATGGACCTCTGGGTCGACTGTACTCTAATCCATCTGGTGTCTTCTAAAGCCCTGCATGGACCTCTGGGTCGACTGTACTCTAATCCATCTGGTGTCTTCTAAAGCCCTGCATGGACCTCTGGGTCGACTGTACTCTAATCCATCTGGTGTCTTCTAAAGCCCTGCATGGACCTCTCGGGTCGACTGTACTCTAATCCATCTGGTGTCTTCTAAAGCCCTGCATGGACCTCTGGGTCGACTGTACTCTAATCCATCTGGTGTCTTCTAAAGCCCTGCATGGACCTCTGGGTCGACTGTACTCTAATCCATCTGGTGTCTTCTAAAGCCCTGCATGGACCTCTGGGTCGACTGTACTCTAATCCATCTGGTGTCTTCTAAAGCCCTGCATGGACCTCTGGGTCGACTGTACTCTAATCCATCTGGTGTCTTCTAAAGCCCTGCATGGACCTCTGGGTCGACTGTACTCTAATCCATCTGGTGTCTTCTAAAGCCCTGCATGGACCTCTGGGTCGACTGTACTCTAATCCATCTGGTGTCTTCTAAAGCCCTGCATGGACCTCTGGGTCGACTGTACTCTAATCCATCTGGTGTCTTCTAAAGCCCTGCATGGACCTCTGGGTCGACTGTACTCTAATCCATCTGGTGTCTTCTAAAGCCCTGCATGGACCTCTGGGTCGACTGTACTCTAATCCATCTGGTGTCTTCTAAAGCCCTGCATGGACCTCTGGGTCGACTGTACTCTAATCCATCTGGTGTCTTCTAAAGCCCTGCATGGACCTCTGGGTCGACTGTCCTCTAATCCATCTGGTGTCTTCTAAAGCCCTGCATGGACCTCTGGGTCGACTGTACTCTAATCCATCTGGTGTCTTCTAAAGCCCTGCATGGACCTCTGGGTCGACTGTCCTCTAATCCATCTGGTGTCTTCTAAAGCCCTGCATGGACCTCTGGGTCGACTGTACTCTAATCCATCTGGTGTCTTCTAAAGCCCTGCATGGACCTCTGGGTCGACTGTACTCTAATCCATCTGGTGTCTTCTAAAGCCCTGCATGGACCTCTGGGTCGACTGTACTCTAATCCATCTGGTGTCTTCTAAAGCCCTGCATGGACCTCTGGGTCGACTGTACTCTAATCCATCTGGTGTCTTCTAAAGCCCTGCATGGACCTCTGGGTCGACTGTACTCTAATCCATCTGGTGTCTTCTAAAGCCCTGCATGGACCTCTGGGTCGACTGTACTCTAATCCATCTGGTGTCTTCTAAAGCCCTGCATGGACCTCTGGGTCGACTGTACTCTAATCCATCTGGTGTCTTCTAAAGCCCTGCATGGACCTCTGGGTCGACTGTACTCTAATCCATCTGGTGTCTTCTAAAGCCCTGCATGGACCTCTGGGTCGACTGTACTCTAATCCATCTGGTGTCTTCTAAAGCCCTGCATGGACCTCTGGGTCGACTGTACTCTAATCCATCTGGTGTCTTCTAAAGCCCTGCATGGACCTCTGGGTCGACTGTACTCTAATCCATCTGGTGTCTTCTAAAGCCCTGCATGGACCTCTGGGTCGACTGTACTCTAATCCATCTGGTGTCTTCTAAAGCCCTGCATGGACCTCTGGGTCGACTGTACTCTAATCCATCTGGTGTCTTCTAAAGCCCTGCATGGACCTCTGGGTCGACTGTACTCTAATCCATCTGGTGTCTTCTAAAGCCCTGCATGGACCTCTGGGTCGACTGTACTCTAATCCATCTGGTGTCTTCTAAAGCCCTGCATGGACCTCTGGGTCTACTGTACTCTAATCCATCTGGTGTCTTCTAAAGCCCTGCATGGACCTCTGGGTCGACTGTACTCTAATCCATCTGGTGTCTTCTAAAGCCCTGCATGGACCTCTGGGTCGACTGTACTCTAATCCATCTGGTGTCTTCTAAAGCCCTGCATGGACCTCTGGGTCGACTGTACTCTAATCCATCTGGTGTCTTCTAAAGCCCTGCATGGACCTCTGGGTCGACTGTACTCTAATCCATCTTGTGTCTTCTAAAGCCCTGCATGGACCTCTGGGTCGACTGTACTCTAATCCATCTGGTGTCTTCTAAAGCCCTGCATGGACCTCTGGGTCTACTGTACTCTAATCCATCTGGTGTCTTCTAAAGCCCTGCATGGACCTCTGGGTCGACTGTACTCTAATCCATCTGGTGTCTTCTAAAGCCCTGCATGGACCTCTGGGTCGACTGTACTCTAATCCATCTGGTGTCTTCTAAAGCCCTGCATGGACCTCTGGGTCGACTGTCCTCTAATCCATCTGGTGTCTTCTAAAGCCCTGCATGGACCTCTGGGTCGACTGTACTCTAATCCATCTGGTGTCTTCTAAAGCCCTGCATGGACCTCTGGGTCGACTGTACTCTAATCCATCTGGTGTCTTCTAAAGCCCTGCATGGACCTCTGGGTCGACTGTACTCTAATCCATCTGGTGTCTTCTAAAGCCCTGCATGGACCTCTGGGTCGACTGTCCTCTAATCCATCTGGTGTCTTCTAAAGCCCTGCATGGACCTCTGGGTCGACTGTACTCTAATCCATCTGGTGTCTTCTAAAGCCCTGCATGGACCTCTGGGTCGACTGTACTCTAATCCATCTGGTGTCTTCTAAAGCCCTGCATGGACCTCTGGGTCGACTGTACTCTAATCCATCTGGTGTCTTCTAAAGCCCTGCATGGACCTCTGGGTCGACTGTACTCTAATCCATCTGGTGTCTTCTAAAGCCCTGCATGGACCTCTGGGTCGACTGTACTCTAATCCATCTGGTGTCTTCTAAAGCCCTGCATGGACCTCTGGGTCGACTGTACTCTAATCCATCTGGTGTCTTCTAAAGCCCTGCATGGACCTCTGGGTCGACTGTACTCTAATCCATCTGGTGTCTTCTAAAGCCCTGCATGGACCTCTGGGTCGACTGTACTCTAATCCATCTGGTGTCTTCTAAAGCCCTGCATGGACCTCTGGGTCGACTGTACTCTAATCCATCTGGTGTCTTCTAAAGCCCTGCATGGACCTCTGGATCTACTGTACTCTAATCCATCTGGTGTCTTCTAAAGCCCTGCATGGACCTCTGGGTCTACTGTACTCTAATCCATCTGGTGTCTTCTAAAGCCCTGCATGGACCTCTGGGTCGACTGTACTCTAATCCATCTGGTGTCTTCTAAAGCCCTGCATGGACCTCTGGGTCGACTGTACTCTAATCCATCTGGTGTCTTCTAAAGCCCTGCATGGACCTCTGGGTCGACTGTACTCTAATCCATCTGGTGTCTTCTAAAGCCCTGCATGGACCTCTGGGTCGACTGTACTCTAATCCATCTGGTGTCTTCTAAAGCCCTGCATGGACCTCTGGGTCGACTGTACTCTAATCCATCTGGTGTCTTCTAAAGCCCTGCATGGACCTCTGGGTCGACTGTACTCTAATCCATCTGGTGTCTTCTAAAGCCCTGCATGGACCTCTGGGTCGACTCTACTCTAATCCATCTGGTGTCTTCTAAAGCCCTGCATGGACCTCTGGGTCGACTGTACTCTAATCCATCTTGTGTCTTCTAAAGCCCTGCATGGACCTCTGGGTCGACTGTACTCTAATCCATCTGGTGTCTTCTAAAGCCCTGCATGGACCTCTGGATCTACTGTACTCTAATCCATCTGGTGTCTTCTAAAGCCCTGCATGGACCTCTGGGTCTACTGTACTCTAATCCATCTGGTGTCTTCTAAAGCCCTGCATGGACCTCTGGGTCGACTGTACTCTAATCCATCTGGTGTCTTCTAAAGCCCTGCATGGACCTCTGGGTCGACTGTACTCTAATCCATCTGGTGTCTTCTAAAGCCCTGCATGGACCTCTGGGTCGACTGTACTCTAATCCATCTGGTGTCTTCTAAAGCCCTGCATGGACCTCTGGGTCGACTGTACTCTAATCCATCTGGTGTCTTCTAAAGCCCTGCATGGACCTCTGGGTCGACTGTACTCTAATCCATCTGGTGTCTTCTAAAGCCCTGCATGGACCTCTGGGTCGACTGTACTCTAATCCATCTGGTGTCTTCTAAAGCCCTGCATGGACCTCTGGGTCGACTGTACTCCAAACCCATCTGGTGTCTTCTAAAGCCCTGCATGGACCTCTGGGTCGACTGTACTCTAATCCATCTGGTGTCTTCTAAAGCCCTGCATGGACCTCTGGGTCGACTGTACTCTAATCCATCTCTCTAACCTTCGCTCTGCATGGGAACATTACATAACCACAGTGGCTATGGGCACCTGGTCAAAAGTTGTGCACTATAAAGGGAAAAGGTTGTCATTTCGGGAAAGCAGCCAATTGTGTTTTCTTGGGTGAAATCTTATCAGAGACTTTATCAGACACTTAAAACATTTTTATAAAGACAAAATGCAAGGTGCCCTTGGGGCATTTGTGGCCCACCATTAGTTGTTTTGTGGCCCCAGAACACTGGTGCTTCCAACACTAATGATCTGAAACTAAAAGCAGTTTTATTTGTTGTTGCCTTTAGAAAGTTGGCGCTTGATATAAAACCGTATAAAGTTAAAATAATGTAGATGTTTGATTGGACTACAGTATCTTTTTGATTCAGGGTAAAGATGAGTGATGGCGGCTGTCGCGTAGGAGCAGTGAGATAGATGCTACCAACAATCAGCTGTGTTTAAGAGTGATGGATGAGGCTGACACCCGATGAGGAGGGCCTCGCCGCATCATTCCTCTTCCTCGTTTAATGTAACAACACTTCGTACCAACAGACAGACAGGGGAAGGAACCAGGACATCCTAGAGAGAGAGAGAGAGAGAGAGAGAGAGAGAGTTAGTCAGTTAGACAAGTTAATCAAGAGTCATGTTACTGACATAGCACATGGGTGCAGGAAGGGAGGAATAATTTGACGTCATTTGATATCGCATTGTTAAATTTTTATACATGTATTATTTTAATAAGAATAAATTTCTTATAATAATTAGCATAAACATTTTATTGATGAATCCATGGATAGAGCTACATAAGTAGGTATTGATCAGTAAAGTCCCCTATAATAAATGAGAGCCAAAATGGACGCCATGTTTCAGAGCCTCCACTGTAACTTCAGCTCTGTGGTCGGTAACTGCAGCTCTGTGGTCTAACGTCCATGTTTAATCAGAGACCTAATAAACAGCTCCTCTACTGTGGATGTCCATAACACAGGGGAACCTTCACCTGCAGAATGCTATCATTATGAGTCCCCTCTCTTCAATATAGCTTAATGACCCCTCCTTCTTAAGACATCATACATTAAAAAGGCCCCCACCAGAGGGCAATGCCTCTCCTATTTCCACGTAAATCCTGTCCTACAGCAGAAACTGTCCTGTTCCACCTCCGAAGAATGACGCAGGATGCTAATATATATTCACAAATCGGGGTGGGGAACGTTGTGGGTGATTTCCACGTGGACTGGAGAAATAGCAACAGGTAGAGCAACTGACCGCTGCCAGTGTAGCTAGCTAGCATGCTAACCTTATCCAGCGAACTAATGTTATCTGTGGTTGCTACACCGTATTCAAAAGATTAGCCAGCTAGGGTAGACGCTGGATTTCAAGCTGCACCAATCAAAGCAGTGGAGAGTGCATGCATATCATATGCTATTTCACCAATGGTCTTATATATTCAATCAATGTGGTGGTGCAAATACATAAGTTTGCACCCCCCTATTTTAATTTGCTCCTTGGCTCAGGCAGCCAAGTGTAGGTTACGGCGAAAAACTGTAGCCAGAGACGGAAGAGATGTCTTTGACTTGGCTGATAGCTACTTTGAGGAGAAATGTACTTACTATGACTGAGATATGTGGTTGTCCCACCTAGCTATCTTAAGATTAATGCACTAACTGTAAATCGTTCTGGATAAGAGTGACTACTAAATGATTAACATGTAACATGTAAATGTAGCACAGTATAATGTAATATACTCTACTGGACTGGACTCTACTGGACTGGACTCTACTGGACTTTACTGTACTGGACTCTACTCTACTGTACTCTACTGTACTCTACTGTACTGGACTCTACTGGACTCTACTGGACTCTACTGTACTCTACTGTACTGGACTCTACTGGACTCTACTGGACTCTACTGTACTGGACTCTACTGGACTCTACTGTACTTGACTCTACTGGACTCTACTGTAATCTACTGTACTGGACTGGACTGGACTCTACTGTACTGGACTCTACTGTACTGTACTGGACTCTACTGTACTGGACTCTACTGTACTGTACTGGACTCTACTGTACTGGACTCTACTGGACTGGACTCTACTGTACTGGACTCTACTGTACTGGACTCTACTGTAATCTACTGTACTGGACTGGACTGGACTGGACTCTACTGTACTGTACTGGACTCTACTCTACTGTACTCTACTGTACTGTACTGGACTCTACTGTACTGTACTGGACTCTACTGTACTGTACTGGACTCTACTGTACTGTACTGGACTCTACTGTACTGGACTCTACTGTACTGGACTCTACTGTACTGTACTGGACTCTCCTGGACTGGACTCTACTGTACTGGACTCTACTGTACTGGACTGGACTCTACTGGACTGGACTCTACTGTACTGGACTCTACTGTACTGTACTGGACTCTACTGTACTGGACTCTACTGTACTGGACTCTACTGTACTGGACTCTACTGTACTGGACTCTACTGGACTCTACTGGACTGGACTGGACTCTACTGGACTCTACTGGACTGGACTGGACTCTACTGTAATCTACTGTACTGTACTGTACTGGACTCTACTCTACTGTACTGGACTCTACTGTACTCTACTGTACTGGACTCTACTGGACTCTACTGGACTCTACTGTACTGGACTCTACTCTACTGTACTGGACTCTACTGTACTCTACTGTACTGGACTCTACTGGACTCTACTGTACTCTACTGTACTGGACTCTACTGGACTCTACTGGACTCTACTGTACTCTACTGTACTGGACTCTACTGGACTCTACTGTAATCTACTGTACTGGACTCTACTGGACTCTACTGTACTGGACTCTACTGGACTCTACTGTAATCTACTGTACTGGACTGGACTGGACTCTACTGTACTGGACTCTACTGTACTGTACTGGACTCTACTGTACTGGACTCTACTGTACTGTACTGGACTCTACTGTACTGGACTCTACTGGACTGGACTCTACTGTACTGGACTCTACTGTACTGGACTCTACTGGACTCTACTGTAATCTACTGTACTGGACTGGACTGGACTCTACTGTACTGTACTGGACTCTACTCTACTGTACTCTACTGTACTGGACTCTACTGGACTGGACTCTACTGTACTGGACTCTACTGTACTGTACTGGACTCTACTGTACTGTACTGGACTCTACTGTACTGTACTGGACTCTACTGTACTGTACTGGACTCTACTGTACTGGACTCTACTGTACTGTACTGGACTCTCCTGGACTGGACTCTCCTGTACTGGACTCTACTGTACTGGACTGGACTCTACTGTACTGGACTCTACTGTACTGGACTCTACTGTACTGGACTCTACTGTACTGGACTCTACTGGACTGGACTCTACTGGACTCTACTGGACTGGACTGGACTCTACTGTAATCTACTGTACTGTACTGTACTGGACTCTACTGTACTGGACTCTACTGGACTCTACTGGACTGGACTCTACTGTACTGGACTCTACTGGACTCTACTGTACTGGACTCTACTGTACTGGACTCTACTGTACTGTACTGGACTCTACTGGACTCTACTGGACTGGACTGGACTCTACTGTACTGGACTCTACTGTACTGGACTCTACTGTACTGGACTCTACTGTACTCTACTGGACTGGACTGGACTGGACTGGACTCTACTGGACTCTACTGGACTCTACTGAACTGGACTGTACTGTGCTCTACTGTGATGTCCAAACTTGTAAAACATAGACATCTATGATTGGTACAGATATGATGTAGTCTGGACCAATCCAATTTGCTTTTGGGGAGAATAATAGCCAATGTGTAGAATAATACCCAAACATGAAAAGGATGAGCTTTCATTTTTCAACCTATTCAGGTTACATCACCATGAAGAAAATGATGATGCATTTCTGTATAGTACAGATCAGGGACCCATGATGTAATTATGTTGGTGTTTGTTTGACAATTGGAGTTTGCCAAGGCTCGCTAGCACCGTTGGAGCTGTCAGCTTCTCTCAACATAGTGTGGACTACCTAGCGCAGTACAGGTGCCAACACTCAATCATCACACCCAATATAGCGACATCTCTGATAATACTCACAGCATGTACATGCCGCTTGTCTAAACATCGGACTGCGACCATGGCTAGGAGCAGTCACTGTAAAAAAAAAAAAAAAAAAATAAACACGCGATGGTCTCTTCAAGCCAGAATGTTGAATAAAACGATATTTAAACATAATGTAACGACCCAGTACTGTGTTCTGTGTTCGTGGGTGTGTTATTGGTATTGTTCTCATGGGTGCTAGCAGGGGTTAAATATGCCGGGACAGACGGAAAGGTTGGTGGGGGGGGTATGATGGGTAATCACGCAGGGTTTTGAAATGCATAGATAGGGGTTACTGTCTCATCTCTCTCTCTCTTCTGTTCGGGACCCTTAACTTGACATGTTATATTTGTGTACGTTCGGAATTTAGCGGCGTGGGCTGTGGCCTGAACAATAGCCAAATTTAGGAATAATCCTGTGTTCTGCCCTGTACACCTGGTGCCCGTCTTTTTGTTTCCTTTATGACCCAGCTGGGTCATTACAGTACTTTACCGGATGTCCATGCGGTTTGTCCTTTTGGAGGAAGGAAGTGGAGATAAGGATATCCACGTGAACGCCTTGTTTAACAATACTTTTTGCAGCACCGGTAGGTTTCTGTTGCTTGTATTTTCTGTCTTCTGATGCATTTTCACGTGATGCACTATATGTAAACAATAGCCAAATGTAACCGAACCTGTCGACCAAAGCGAGTTATTGCGTGGGACAACGTTCAGTCTGTGCTTCAGTTAAACTCGGCCATTGTTGACATATTGTGCATGTCGATGGGGAATTGTCAGCATTGAAGACACAAACCGATATACAGACCAGCATACTGAAAGTGGAGTTAATAACACTACTCTGTGGATATTTTGTCTCAGATTACCTCCTATATAAAGGACACAATCAACAGACAACAGGTAAAAAGTACGTTCAAATGAAGTTTATTCAACAGTCTGACTTAGTGATGGGACTGTTCACAAAAGGGGAGCCTACATGTTAGAGATGGAGAGAAGAGTCTTCCACTCTCGGATTCAGAGAGGCTGACATGCCGCCAATGCACACACACCACATGGAAGTAATAGTAAGATTGTGGAGATCTGACTGCTACACAAACAACAACAACTCGTGCATCTTCTCTGGACGATACACTCGAATTTCCTGCATCTCTCCGGTTATAGCACTAGGTTGACGATAACAAAATATCTTCGTTATAACCCATAGAGAATGACAGATATAACATCATTGTATCGGTCGCATTATGGAGTCTGTGAGTGCACAGGCAATCTTTTGAAGTAGTTAATTTTCTTCTTCTACTATTTCTATGAGTTGGCAAACAAACTGAAAGTGTGAATACTGCCACCTAGTGTTTGCTCACGAGGATAATTAATTGGCTGATAATAATATGCCATTTAGCAGACGCTTTTATCCAAAGCGACTTACAGTCATGCGTGCATAAATTTTTCTGATCCAATGATGATCTATTATACTGACAAGATATTCGAGTGACCGCTCTAACAATGGAAATTCATGTCCTCCAGATGGAAGGCAGGCGAGATCATGTGGGACCATTCTAGCCAATGAGAGGGCAGATAGGCGTGTGAAAAACAGGCACAACTACGTTGTTTTTCTCAAATTGCTGGAATGCTACGTGCATCCACTTATCAGTGCATTTGTAATAGCCTAAACATGACAAAACTTATATTAGATCAAATAAGCCTCACATAAGTCGACACTCTCTCATAGTCCTCCATACAAAAAAAAAGGGCTCATCTCACACAGACAGATTTTGGGGCGGAGTAAATTCTCTCACTTTGCCTCTTTCTCTCTCGCTGATCCCTCCTGATGACCCGGATGGAATCACGTGATCCTTCCTTAACCTATAGGAAGTACCACCCAGTTGACTGTTATAAAAATGGTGGAAGCCCTCAACAGCAACGTCCATGCCAAAGCGGGATTTATCCATCTAGGAGTCCTCTTATCTAACTCTATGATATAACCAAAGAAGTCACTACCACTCATAACATCCATCCATGCCCTGCTGTGCATCCAAACACATTGATTGGCTAGAAATCGGCAGAGGTTTGAGACGGCGCTGGAGGAGATGGCAGCCGTTTTACAGCCCTCTGAGGAACGCATGTGAGCCCCTGCTGAGAGAGCGGGAGTGGCAGTGCAGGTGTTGTATTATCAAATTCAGATACAAAAAAATATATTAGCAGATTTCTGTGATATTATATTTCTTCACAGAATCCCAGAGACTGGGGCTCTTCTGCCTGGAGGACGAGTGTGTGGAGTGTGTGCCGGAGCACATGGACCGCAGCTTCTGCTCTGTGGCGAAGTTTGCAAGTAAGAGGAGAGAAGAGCTCAGAGGGCCAAGGCAGGGTGCTGCAGTCCAGGAGACACAAGCCCGGGTACCACCCGGAAGCCAAGGCAGGGTGCTGCAGTCCAGGAGACACAAGCCCGGGTACCACCCGGAAGCCAAGGCAGGGTGCTGCAGTCCAGGAGACACAAGCCCGGTACCACCCGGAAGCCAAGGCAGGGTGCTGCAGTCCAGGAGACACAAGCCCGGGTACCACCCAGAAGCCAAGGCAGGGTGCTGCAGTCCAGGTGACACAAGCCCGGGTACCACCCAGAAGCCAAGGCAGGGTGCTGCAGTCCAGGAGACACAAGCCCGGGTACCACCCAGCGGACAAGGCAGGAGGGACCAGCCGATACACCTGCCCTGAGCCCAAGTGACAGCGGTGGATGGCCGGCTTCATCCGGGGGGCGAGTGACTGGCGATACCCCCATTTCCAATTTAAAAAATAACCTGTTGTATCAGGTGTCGCACGAACAGGGGGGAACTTCGAGAGGTGCCGTTGCTGCCCCGCCGGTTACGTCAGGAAGCGTTCTTCAGCTGCCCCACACCCATCTGTTGGGGGCGTACCTGGGAATGGAGAAGACCCGGGAACTGGGTTTCCCCCTTTTGAACCCCTCTACGGAGGCTACTGGACCTCCCCAAGGAGCAAGCGCTCCGGGAGCTCATCGGTCGGAAACACTGCCTTGTTTTCCGAAAAAAAAAACGGTTACGAAAGAGGCCATACCGGATCCCCGAGGCCCGAAGGAAGGCCGTGAAGCAGGAGGTGGAGGATGGGGAGTCAGAGGAGTCCCACATGGTGCAGCCCCATCGTGTTGCCGCTCAAACCGGACGGTAGTCTACCGTTTCTGCAATGACTGGAGGTGTGGGAAGCCCAGCCGACCCCCGTTACGCAGCGTGGTGGAACACGTGGAGACGACGAGGGAGCGGATGACAACCATATGGCCAGTGGTAAGGGAACATATGGAGAAGGCCCAGCGCGCCCCAAGCCAAGGTCTACAATCGGGGGGGTACCAAGCCCCAAGAGTTCCATGTGGGTGACAAGGTGCTAGTGTTAATATTCACAGCAGAAAGTAATTTCCTGGCAACACGGCACGGGCCGTACGAGGTGACAGAGTAGCTGGGCCCCGTTAATTACCGCGTACGGCAGCCGGGGGGGACGGAAACCCCCAACTGATTTACCACGTGAACCTATTGAAGAGGTGGCACGTGAAGGACAGCCTTGGCCGTGTTGTGGTCAAAACCCAGGACGTCGTCGGGACCAGTGGTGGTCCCGAGCAATGAGGACCTCGGACCAGCCCAGAAGCAAGCGCTCCGGGAGCTCATCGATCGGAAACACTGCCTTGTTTTCAGAAAAAAAAACGGTTACGAAAGAGGCCATACCGGATCCCCGAGGCCCGAAGGAAGGCCGTGAAGCAGGAGGTGGAGGATGGGGAGTCAGAGGAGTCCCACATGGTGCAGCCCCATCGTGTTGCCGCTCAAACCGGACGGTAGTCTACCGTTTCTGCAATGACTTCCTGGTGGTGAACGACATCAGTTTGTTGTCGACACCTACCCCACGCCGAGGGTGGACGAGCTCATCGAACGGTTGGGGAAAGGCCCGGTACAAACATCAGCACCCTGGACCTGACCAAGGGATATTATCGCGGGAGAAGACGGCATTCTCGACACCGGACGGCTTTATACCAATACCGGGTCCTCCCATTCGGTCTCCATGGAACCCCGCCCGCGTTCCAGCGCCTGATGGACCGAGTCCTCCGACCCCACCAACAGTACGCAGCGGCCTATTTGGATGACATCATCATCCACAGCCCAAGGTTGGGAAGAGCACCTGACACGCCTCCAGGCGGTGCTGGACGTGCTCAGGCAGGCCGGGCTGACAGCCAATCCCAAGAAATGCAAGCTGGGGTTCGAGGAGTACCTGCGGTATTTGATCGGACGGGGGAACCTCAAGCCCCAGGAGAGGAAGGTCCAGGCGGTTCTGTGTAAACGTCTTGATCCAAACCCCCCTGGTCTGCCACAATATTAAATTAATTCATGAATCACTGACCAGCTGGTTTCATTTCAGCATAATTTAACCCAGGAAAGCCATTTTTAAGCAACAGTATTATAGATGAGCTAAATATGCAGAGAGACTAGGTATATTTAAAAAGAGTTGATGTGTGAGATTCAATTATTTATTTGGTCCACCAAGGTTAGTAGGGTCCATTACGGCATAATATGCTCATACATTGTTAATGTATAGATGACAGCAACATATATGGAAAGTAACGTTACATCGTTGTTAGTACACTGGTCATTCTAGCCTTCACTGGCATCCGTAGCCTGTACTGTAGATGCATACAGTACATCACTGTACATAAAACTAACGCTTTACAAATTAACCCCCTTCAAGATAGATTGAAGATTATGTCGCTAAAATGATTGTTCATCAACAGGAAAATTGAAAGAGTTAAGTGCATATTTCCTCCAAACAAGATAAAACCTATAGAAACAGTGAATAGTGACTTTTCAATACCAGTGTCCATATAATCACCTCTGTATTAATACAGCAGTCAGATCATCTATCGTTTACCCCAGAAATCAAACAGACGTTTCTAAACATTACAAAGAAAGCAAAGACAAACCAAAAACACATTTTATAGATCCTTCATCTCATTTCTATATTTTTTATATCTAATTACAATCATTGATTCTGGAGGGAATTGTGTAAACTAAATCAACATCATTCCTATCATTGATGCAGATATTATCAACATTATTTTATAAGTAAAATCAGCAGAATTTTTTTCACAAGGCAGCAGTGACTTTCATTAGTAAACAGGACTGTAAACACTAACGAACGCATGGCTTTTCTTTAGTGCAAATGTGAGTTGGGCTGGCCGGTACTGTAGCAGTGAGTTGGGCTGGCCGGTACTGTAGCAGTGTGTTGGGCTGGCCGGTACTGTAGCAGTGATTTGGGCTGGCCGGTACTGTAGCAGTGATTTGGGCTGGCCGGTACTGTAGCAGTGAGTTGGGCTGGCCGGTACTGTAGCAGTGTGTTGGGCTGGCCGGTACTGTAGCTGTGAGTTGGGCTGGCCGGTACTGTAGCAGTGAGTTGGGCTGGCCGGTACTGTCGCAGTGAGTTGGGCTGGCCGGTACTGTAGCAGTGAGTTGGGCTGGCCGGTACGGTAGCAGTGAGTTGGGCTGGCCGGTACTGTAGCAGTGTGTTGGGCTGGGCAGTGGTGACATCATTCTGGTGTAATCATGACTTCATGCTGGGCAGTGGTGACATCATGCCGGCCAGTGATGACGTCAACGCTTGTCTCCCAGTCGGAGAAAGCGCTGTGATTTTTGCTTCACCATTCGATGCTGCCTCTGGGCCGACTGAGCCTGCTCTATGGCTCCACACAGTTTCTACAGAGGAGGAGGAGGAGGAGGAGGAGGAGGAGAGGCAGTTAGTTACTTTGGGTCGAACACAAGCACATACACACGTTTTTCTATACTTGTGAGGACCTTGCTATGGATACCGCACGCACTCGCGCATGCGCACACACACACGCACGCGCATGCGCACACACACACGCACGCACGCACACACACACGCGCACACACACACACACACACACACACACACACACACACACACACAAAGGTGTATGATTGGGACCTGGGCAGTGGCAGGGTACTTGAGGTGCAGCACTCTCATTGGTTCCTGTCCATCTCTCTTTTGGATCTTCAGCTTGTTCAGTTCCTGCAGTCACACAAAGAGATTCAGGAAGGAACTTAAGGAAATAAGGAAGTAAGTAACTAAATAGGTAAGTGAGTTTAAACATTTAAATAGTTCTGACTGGACCGAAGGATGCCATTTTATTTTCTCAGGTAAAAATGTCTCAGTCATACCTTGCAGTAGATGTTCAGGTCCCCTCCCTCCACGTGTGGAGGCCTTGAGAAATGCTCAAACAGACACTCCCACTCTTTGTTGAAGTGTCCCACAAACTCTATCTCCTTCACACACATCACTCTCCTGTAGGAGAAGAAAAGATACCATGGGGCCTACGAGTTAGAACGTGATAAGGGCAAAATACATGACAACCCTCATATTAGAATAATTGTATTAAATTGACAGAAACTTTAATTCATACACAATAAATGCAGGAGTGTTTAATGAATATATAGATACTATTATATACAGTATATCTATCTCTCTCTCTATACAGTACCAGTCAAAAGTTTGGACACACCTACTCATTCAAGGGCTTTTCTTTATTTTTACTATTTTCTACATTGTCGAATAATAGTGAAGACATCAAAACTATGAAATAACACATATGGAATCATGTAGTAACCAGAAAAGTGTTAAACAAATCAAAATATATTTTATATTTGAGATTCTTCAAAGTAGCCACCCTTTGCTTTGATGACAGCTTTGCACACTCTTGGCATTCTCTCAACCAGCTTCACCTGGAATGCTAGTCTTGAAGGAGTTCCCACATATGCTGAGCACTTGTTAGCTGCTTTTCCTTCACTCTACGGTCCAACTCATCCCAATTGGGTTGAGGTTGGGTGATTGTGGAGGCCAGGTCATCTGATGCAGCACTCCATCACTCTCCTTCTTGGTCAAATAGCCCTTACACAGCCTGGAGGTGTGTTGGGCCATTGTCCTGTTGAAAAACAAATGATAGTCCCACTAAGCGCAAACCAGATGGGATGGCGTTTCGCTGCAGAATATTGTGGTAGCCATGCTGGTTAAGTGTGCCTTGAATTCAAAATAAATCACAGACAGTGTCACCAGCAAAGCACCCCCACATCATAACACCTCCTCCTCCATTCTTCACGGTGGGAACCACACATGCAGAGATCATCCGTTCACCTACTCTGCGTCTCACAAAGACATGGCGGTTGGAAACAAAAATCTCTAATTTGGACTCATCAGACCAAAAGTCAGATTTCCATCGGTCTAATGTCCATTGTTTTTCTTGGCCCAAGCAAGTCTCTTCTTCTTATTGGTGTCCTTTAGTAGTGGTTTCTTTGCAGCAATTCGACCATCAAGGCCTGATTCACAAAGTCTCCTCTGAACAGTTGATGTTGAGATGTGTCTGTTACTTGAACTCTGTGAAGCATTTATTTGGCCTGCAATTTCTGAGGCTGGTAACTCTAATGAACTTATCCTCTACAGCAGAGGTAACTCTGGGTCTTCCTTTCCTGTGGCGGTCCTCATTAGAGACAGTTTCATCATAGAGCTTGATGGTTTTTGCGACTGCACTTGAAGAAACTTTCAAAGTTCTTGAAAGTTTCCGGATTGACTGACCTTCATGTCTTAAAGTAATGATGGACTGTCGTTTCTCTTTGCTTATTTGAGCTGTTCTTGCCATAATATGGACTTGGTCTTTTACCAAATAGGGCTATCTTCTTTATACCTGATTGGCTCAAATGCATTAAGAAGTAAAGAAATTCCACAAATTAACTTTTAAGAAGGCACACCTGTTAATTGAAATGCATTCCAGGTGACTTCCTCATGAAGCTGGTTGAGAGAATGCCAAGAGTGTGCAAAGCTGTCATCAAGTCAAAGGGTGGCTATTTGAAGATATATTTGGATTTGTTTTACACTTTTTTGGTTACTACATGATTCCATATCTGTTATTTCATAGTTTTGATGTCTTCACTATTATTCTACAATATAGAAAATAGTAAAAATAAAGAAAAACCCTGGAATGAGTAGGTGTCCAAACTTTTGACTGGTACTGTATATACACAGTGCATTCGGAAAGTATTCAGACCCCTTCCCTTTTTCCACATTTTTTTATGTTACAGCCTTATTCCAAAATTGATTAAATTCATTTTTCCCCTCATCAATCTACACACAATACAAAGCGGAAACAGGTTTTTAGAAATTTTAGCAAATGTATTACAAATAAAAAGCAGATACCATATTTACATACGTTTTCATAAGCATTTTTATTTAAATTAATCCATTTTAGAATAAGGCTGTAACGTAACAAAATGTGGAAAAAGTCAAGGGGTCTGAATACTTTCCGAATGCACCAATTTGTTACGGCCCTTTTCAGGTAAAGTGTATTTTCTCAAACCAATATCCCAATATAAAAAACGTCTACCCCGAGGCAGTAGTCAGGTTGAACTCAAATCTTCCATACCGTACCTGTTGGTCACAATAATGTTGGTCTTCTTGTGTCCAGGGTACAAACAGTGTTCTCTGAAGATCTCTCCTTCCAGCTGCTTGATCTCTGACCTCTGATGGAGCAGTTTTCCCATGTGTGAAAACATACAATACAATGTCTTCATTTTTATTTCTAATTTAATAATAACATGATTATGTTGTAGCTAACTTCACTTTCTAAGCAAACTTGACTGTAAACAAGTGGGAGTATATAGGTTTATTACATGGTTGAAAGTGGCAACACACGAAATAGAACATACTGAAATTCATCGACCAACAGAAATATACAATTACCTGTAACATTAACATACATTCATCTAGTTTAAGGCAGTCAGACTAACTAGGGAGTTATTGATGCAGGCTGTGGTGTATATAATGTTGGAAAATAATTACAGAGGATATATCAAATACATATAATTTGGTCATGCTTTTTTTAACAATAACATGGTCTCTAAATAATTTAGGTTACAGTAACTCATATACAAACTAATGTAAGAGTATAGCATCAATATATAAACATTGGATAAGTATTATGAGTGCCTGTACACAGATACAAAAGCAGTGATTTCCAATGTGATGCTATGAACCTTTTATTAAAAAAATATTGCTGGAGTACCATTACTAGTCATAAAACAAATGACTACATTTCTTTAGTAAAATATCTTTTTTTTATATATATTTTTTTTTATAGGGTAGTTTATAAGGTCTAGATAAATCATCTGCATACATTATAGCAGGTTATATCGTTTCATTTCCTATTTCTGAAAAATATGAAATAAAATGCAAAATATTTCATTCGGCAAAAGTCATACAAAACCTGGCTTGAAAACAAGACTCGGGTATTATATGGACACAGATTTCCTTTGGCATGCATAACAATTCAAGTCTTCAGCAAAGAAAAACCGAATTAGAAATCATTACATCAGCATAGTATACACATTTACAAACCAGGCAAGGAGCTTGAACCTTGACACGGATATATAACTTGTTTCAACTATCAGACATTACAACTCATCATCACCAGCCTTTGATAGAACTAAGATAAATTGTCCATTAGTTACTAGCACTTGAACGACATCAGTTAGAGAAAACACAAGCCCGTAATCAACCTCAACCCCTTCTATTCCTCATCATGCTGCATGAAGGACAGAGAGAGAGAGAGAGAGTGAAAAAGACAGAAGGACGTTAGAAGTGGAAGAAAGACTGACGCTTCAGTGTGAAAGAGAGAAAGGCATGTTTTCATTTCTGAAAGACAAAAGATTCCACGTTCAGATTGACTGAGTCGTATATATATATACAGTGGGGAAAAAAAAGTATTTAGTCAGCCACCAATTGTGCAAGTTCTCCCACTTAAAAAGATGAGAGAGGCCTGTCATTTTCATCATAGGTATACGTCAACTATGACAGACAAATTGAGGAAACAAAATCCAGAAAATCACATTGTAGGATTGTTAATGAATTTATTTGCAAATTATGGTGGAAAATAAGTATTTGGTCACCTACAAACAAGCAAGATTTCTGGCTCTCACAGACCTGTAACTTCTTCTTTAAGAGGCTCCTCTGTCCTCCACTCGTTATCTGTATTAATGGCACCTGTTTGAACTTGTTATCAGTATAAAAGACACCTGTCCACAACCTCAAACAGTCACACTCCAAACTCCACTATGGCCAAGACCAAAGAGCTGTCAAAGGACACCAGAAACAAAATTGTAGACCTGCACCAGGCTGGGAAGACTGAATCTGCAATAGGTAAGCAGCTTGGTTTGAAGAAATCAACTGTGGGAGCAATTATTAGGAAATGGAAGACATACAAGACCACTGATAATCTCCCTCGATCTGGGGCTCCACGCAAGATCTCACCCCGTGGGGTCAAAATGATCACAAGAACGGTGAGCAAAAATCCCAGAACCACACGGGGGGACCTAGTGAATGACCTGCAGAGAGCTGGGACCAAAGTAACAAAGCCTACCATCAGTAACACACTACGCCGCCAGGGACTCAAATCCTGCAGTGCCAGACGTGTCCCCTGCTTAAGCCAGTACATGTCCAGGCCCGTCTGAAGTTTGCTAGAGTGCAGTTGGATGATCCAGAAGAGGATTGGGGAGAATGTCATATGGTCAGATGAAACCAAAATAGAACTTTTTGGTAAAAACTCAACTCGTCGTGTTTGGAGGACAAAGAATACTGAGTTGCATCCAAAGAACACCATACCTACTGTGAAGCATGGGGGTGGAAACATCATGCTTTGGGGCTGTTTTTCTGCAAAGGGACCAGGACGACTGATCCGTGTAAAGGAAAGAATGAATGGGGCCATGTATCGTGAGATTTTGAGTGAAAACCTCCTTCCATCAGCAAGGGCATTGAAGATGAAACCTGGCTGGGTCTTTCAGCATGACAATGATCCCAAACACACCGCCCGGGCAACGAAGGAGTGGCTTCGTAAGAAGCATTTCAAGGTCCTGGAGTGGCCTAGCCAGTCTCCAGATCTCAACCCCATAGAAAATCTTTGGAGGGAGTTGAAAGTCCGTGTTGCCCAGCGACAGCCCCAAAACATCACTGCTCTAGAGGAGATCTGCATGGAGGAATGGGCCAAAATACCAGCAACAGTGTGTGAAAACCTTGTGAAGACTTACAGAAAACGTTTGACCTGTGTCATTGCCAACAAAGGGTATATAACAAAGTATTGAGAAACTTTTGTTATTGACCAAATACTTATTTTCCACCATAATTTGCAAATAAATTCATTAAAAATCCTACAATGTGATTTTCTGGATTTTTTTTCCTCATTTTGTCTGTCATAGTTGACGTGTACCTATGATGAAAATTACAAGCCTCTCTCATCTTTTTAAGTGGGAGAACTTGCACAATTGGTGGCTGACTAAATACTTTTTTCCCCCACTGTATATATATATATATATATATATAAAATTTGGAATAGAAAGTTCAGAAATTGAAATAGGATAGCACTAGTTGTTATATAGCCCCTTTTCTCAAACCTGGACAATTCTACCTCCAGCCACGGGTGTCTGTGTGTTCATCTAAGGCGGGTTGCTAACCTGGAATAGGTCATAACCCTTGGCGTCCTCCTGGTCGTAAGGTCTGATGATTCCGTCCTCTCGGATCAGTCTGACCGGCCTCAGCTTGGTCACTTCCTCTGTCGACTCTGCCACCCTGCCAATCACAACGTCCCGTAAAGATCGCACAGCCAAATCAGAACGCACCGTCAGATCTCACAGCCAAATCAGAACGCACCGTCGTATCTCAAAGCCAATCACAACGCACCGTCAGAAGGGTTTCATTAATCAAGCAAGAACAAGACCTAGTTTGCTTTCGGACCCAAACTCATAATAAAACTGCAACTTAATGTCTTCCCAATGAGCAACCAGACACAGCAGCAGTGGGTTAACATGATCAATTATCAGAACTAGCAGAATCCTGCTTCTGAAAGAAATCGCAAACTTAAAAAAAAAACGTTCAGCCCAAAGGGGAGGCGAACTGTGCATGGGTGTGTATGTGTGCACGTACGAACGCACGTACGTTTCAGTATCTCACCTTTCGTTACCTCTAGTGTGAAAGCATGGAACAACAATTTCATCAGGTTATCAGGAATTTTATGAGTGTTCAATAATATGCTTTGTGAAGGATAATGAATGACATGTTGAATGGACGAAAATACTATGTGACGGGGGTGTGTTTTTGCATTTCAGAACCACTGGGGAATTAGGACTGTTTTGGCCCAACATTAGGTAACTGAGGTGAGGGGGAGGAAGGGGTTAATGAGAAAGCCAGAGGGGGAGGGGGGGTCAAAGTCACAGTAGAGACTGGACGGTTTACTTGGCTGCGTTAGACCAATCGTGGAGGTCCTCCACTCCGAGAGCTGTTGGCGGAGCTATTTCAGCCCCATATGAACATGTAAGCTAACCAGCCACATGCCAGCACATTTCCCCAAACGCAATTCCAGTCCACAATGCATTCCATCAGTCTATTACCAACATGAAGCCCCCAGGTCAACACAGCAGGGATCCTGACAGTGGTGGATTTTTTATCGTCAATATGTTTGTTATTCTTTTGCAGCAAAAAAACTTTGCCAAACTGCCAATCTCTGCATGGCGGTGTCGTGCGCTCGTGCAGTCGGCCAATCCCGGAGGAGAGAACAGGTGGAGGAGGGGCTTGAGTGTGACTTCTATTAGCTATCTGACAAGGAAGAGTCTGTGTGTGTGTGTGTGTGTGTGTGTGTGTGTGTGTGTGTGTGTGTGTGTGTGTGTGTGTGTGTGTGTGTGTGTGTGTGTTTGTCTAACTGCAGTTAGAATCCAATGTGACGTCAAAGTTACTGAGATACAGAATGACCTGCTGAGAAGAGCTGCTCTAAACTTTAGCTTTACAGTACCAATAGTCTCCTCTGTCCCGGTCTGTTCAGTCCTCAGGGTTTAGTCTGTTGGACCCCACGATGCTGCAGTATGGAGCAGGGGGAGGACTCAGGTCAGTAGCAGCGTTAATGATGATAGGGGGGGGTTAAATGTTGAGCTGTTAACCAATCATTTCCTTTGGTTTGATCTGTAACAGCATAATACCTACTTCAACGCCATGCAGTCACTTACCTCTCTGACAGACAATCTGATTTATGAGAAAGACAACTAACCCTCCATGCCAGCCGAACCCCTCCCCAGTCCCAAACCCCTCCCCTATGACCCCTATTGCGTAGGTCACGTGAACAGGAAGTGTTCACTGTGGCCGCCCAGTCATTACCAAAGCTTTCCCACATCTCACCAAATACTCACTCAACACAAAGACAAAAACAACTTCTCCAAGGCATTAACTTATGAGAAAACAAATTGAAAACAGAACAGTTAACAAAATTAGTCAGATCACAATAATTATAATGAACAGAACATAAGCACCAAACATGGTTATGAGTGACAGACAAATAATGTTACGCAATACCACATTAAACAAAACATTCCAAATAAAAATCACAATAACCTCTGTAGTGTCCTGTCTCCACTAACCTCTGTAGTGTCCTGTCTCCACTGACCTCTGTAGTGTCCTGTCTCCACTGACCTCTGTAGTGTCCTGTCTCCACTGACCTCTGTAGTGTCCTGTTTCCACTGACCTCCGTAGTGTACTGTCTCTACTAACCTCTGTAGTGTCCTGTCTCCACTAACCTCCGTAGTGTACTGTCTCTACTAACCTCTGTAGTGTCCTGTCTCCACTAACCTCTGTAGTGTCCTGTCTCCACTAACCTCCGTAGTGTCCTGTCTCCACTAACCTCCGTAGTGTCCTGTCTCCACTAACCTCTGTAGTGTCCTGTCTCCACTAACCTCTGTAGTGTCCTGTCTCCACTAACCTCTGTAGTGTCCTGTCTCCACTAACCTCTGTAGTGTCCTGTCTCCACTAACATCTGTAGTGTCCTGTCTCCACTAACATCTGTAGTGTCCTGTATTTGTCTCTACCAACCTTTGTATTCCATGGAAGGTGCTGGAGGCCATGTCTACGATGCCCCCTGTCGGCCTGGCCACCACGCCCACTAGACCCCTTCCCTATGCCCTTGAAGAACCCTGCCGCTCCCTCCTTCTTGGCCCCTGGGGAGGGAGAGAGAGAGAGAGAGAGAGAGAGAGAGAGAGAGAGAGAGAGAGAGAGAGAGAGAGAGAGAGAGAGAGAGAGAGAGAGAGAGAGAGAGAGAGAGAGACAGAGAGAGAGAGCGAGAGAGAGAGAGAGAGAGAGAGAGAGAGAGACAGAGAGAGCGAGAGAGAGAGAGAGACAGAGAGAGAGAGAGAGAGACGTGTTAGATGTATGGTTTAGAAAAGGTTAACGCTCAAAGCAAACTACACTGGAAATACAGTAATGTCATATTCAACATACACTGAGTGTACAAAACATTAAGAACACTTTGCTAATATTGACTTACACAGTGTGTTGTGGTTACAGGTTCACTTGGCACATCTAAAGCCTTTTCTTCTGGGGTGTTGCTATAGGCCACCAAGTGCTAACAGTCAGTATCTAAATAATATGTGTCAAATGCTTGACAGTGTATGTGATGTAAACAGAGAGGTCTACTTTCTTGGGGACCTGAATATTGACTGGTTTTCATCAAGCTGTCCGCTCAAGAGGAAGCTTCTCACCGTAACCAGTGCCTGTAATCTGGTTCAGGTTATTAATCAACCTACCAGGGTGTTTACAAACACTACAGGAACAAGATCATCCACATGTATTGATCACATTTTTACTAATACCGTAGAACTTTGTTCTAAAGCTGTATCCGTACCCATTGGATGCAGTGATCACAATATAGTGGCTATATCCAGGAAAGCCAAAGTTCCAAATGCTGGGCCTAAAATAGTGTATAAGAGATCATACAAAGTATTTTGCTGTGACTCTTATGTGGATGTAAAACTTTATTTGTTGATCTGATGTGATTAATAAGGAGCATCCAGACGCTGCACTTAATGAATTTATGAAATTGCTTCTTCCAATTATTGATAAACATGCCCCTGTTCTGAAACTGACTGTTAGAGCTGTTAAGGCTCCATGGATTGATGAGGAATTGAAAAACTGTCTGGTTGAAAGAGACGGGCAAAAGGAGTGGCTAATAAGTCTGGCTGCACATCTGACTGGCTGACTTACTGCAAATAGAGAGATGATGTGACTAAACTCAACAAAAAGAAGAAGAAACTGTATTATGAAGCCAAGATCAATGATATAAAGAATGATGAAAACAAAACGTTGGAGTACTTTAAATTAAATGATGGGCAGAAAGACTCCATCTTTCACCGAATCAGATGGCTTATTCATCACAAAACCATTTGATGTTGCCAATTATTTGAATGATTACTTCATTGGCAAAGTGGGCAAACTTAGGCAGGAAATGCCAACAACGAACAGTGAGCCATCGTAATCATGCATAAAAAATAAATAATAATAATGACAGAAATCTTTGTAAAGTTTGTGTGGGAGAGGTGGAACATTATTGTTATCGATCAATAATGACAAAACCTCCTGGCGTTGACAACTTAGATGGAAAGCTACTGAGGATGGTAGCTGACTCTATAGCCATCTGTCATATCTTTAATCTGAGCCTAGAGGAAAGTCTTTGTCCTCAGGCCTGGAGGGAAGCCAAAGTCATTCCGCTACCCAAGAGTGGTAAAGCCTTTACTGGTTCTAACAGCAGACCTATCAGCTTGCTGCCAGCTCTTAGCAAACTGTTGGAAAAAATTGTGTTTGACCAAATGCTATTTCCCTGTAAACAAATTAACAACAGACTTTCAGCATGCTTATAGAAAAGGGCACTCAACATGTACTGCACTGACACAAACGACTGATGATTGGTTGAAAGAAATTGATAATAAGAAGATTGTGGGAGATTTCAGTGCAGCCTTTGATATTATTGACCACAACCTGTTGTTGAGAAAACGTATGTGTTACGGCTTTTCAACCTCTGCCATGTCGTGGATTCAGAGCTATCTATCTAATAGAACTCAGAGGGTTTTCTTTAATGGAAGCTTCTCTAATCTCAAACATGTAAAGTGTGGTGTACCACAGGGCAGCTCTCTAGGCCCTCTACTCTTTTCTATTTTTACCAATGACCTGCCACTGGCATTAAACAAAGCATGTGTGTCCATGTATGCTGATGATTCAACCATATACACATCAGCAACCACAGCTAGTGAAGTCACTGAAACCCTTAACAAAGAGTTGCAGTCTGTTTTGGAATGGGTGGCCACTAACAAACTGGTCCTGAACATCTCTAAAACTAAGAACATTGTATTTGGTACAAATCATTCCCTGAATTCTAGACCTCAGCTGAATCTGGTGATGAATGGTGTGGCTGTTGAACAAGTTGAGGAGACTAAATTACTTGGCGTTACCTTAGAT
>NW_025535701.1:0-7500 GCF_020615455.1 Coregonus clupeaformis | reverse complement strand
CACGTGGTCCCTAGGAGAATAGCTGGAGGTTTTTGGTGTGTGTGTCACCTGGAAGGGCTCGAGAAGAAGGCCCCCACTTCGGAGACAGGCCTCTGATCAGGCCGAATGGGTTCCCCAAGACATCCAGACCCAGCACCAACACATACATCTGTTTCAGGAACCAGAGAGAGAGAGAGAGAGAGAGAGAGAGAGAGAGAGAGAGAGAGAGAGAGAGAGAGAGAGAGAGAGAGAGAGAGAGAGAGAGAGAGAGAGAGAGAGAGAGAGAGAGAGAGAGAGAGAGAGAGAGAGAGAGAGAGAGAGAGAGAGAGAGAGAGAGAGAGAGAGAGGGGAAGCGTCAGTGGAGTGGGCACTCTTACAATGGGAAATACGTTGCATAAAGCAGCTGTTAAAGCCTTGTGTTCTCCTCCATTATTCTAAATGCAGCGTATCCAAATAAAACAGTAAAAAAAGAGAGGCTAAAGTATATTATCTATCTTAAGTTTGTGAAGGAATCGTGGTAACTAACCTGTTCACTGTAATGTCGGACCACAGTCCACATCAGCTTCTCTCTCCTATAGAACTGATAGCTCATCTCAAAGTAGGCAAGTTCTGGAAGGAGACAGAGAAGGGGGAGAGAGTTACTAACAAAGACGTGATCGCCACTAGCCTGGTCCCCAGATCTGTTTGTGCTGGTCGATACGGTCACTGTCCCAGTCAGACCCACTCACTTGAAGATGAGGTCGTCTACGCCGGTGAGTGGTAGCTCCAAGACTCTTCAACAGAAGATTGACTGACTGGATGGCCACCATCTCCTGCTGATCATCACCGCTGGAGCCCAGAGACAGACTCAGGGTGTAGCTACAACAGAGGAATAAGCATAGACCAGGTTTACTCCACTACTGATGGAGAAGGACCAGTACTCCACTACTGTTAGAGAAGGACCAGTACTCCACTACTGTTAGAGAAGGACCAGTACTCCACTACTGTTGGAGAAGGACCAGTACTCCACTACTGTTAGAGTAATTGAACAGTACTCCACTACTGTTAGAGAAGGACCAGTACTCCACTACTGTTAGAGAAGGACCAGTACTCCACTACCGTTAGAGAAGGACCAGTACTCCACTACTGTTGGAGAAGGAGACCAGTACTCCACTACTGTTAGAGAAGGACCAGTACTCCACTACTGTTAGAGAAGGACCAGTACCCCACTACTGTTAGAGAAGGACCAGTACTCCACTACTGTTAGAGAAGGACCAGTACTCCACTACTGTTAGAGAAGGACCAGTACTCCACTACTGTTAGAGAAGGACCAGTACTCCACTACTGTTGGAGAAGGACCAGCACTCCACTACTGATAGAGAAGGACCAGTACTCCACTACTGCTAGAGAAGGACCAGTACCCACCACTGTTAGAGAAGGACCAGTACTCCACTACTGTTAGAGAAGGACCAGGACTCCACTACTGTGTAGAGAAGGACCAGTACTCCACTACTGTTGGAGAAGGACCAAGTACTCCACTACTGTTAGAGAAGGACCAGTACTCCACTACTGCTAGAGAAGGACCAGTACTCCACTACTGTTAGAGAAGGACCAGTACTCCACTACTGTTAGAGAAGGACCAGTACTCCACTACTGTTGGAGAAGGACCAGTACTCCACTACTGTTAGAGACGGACCAGTACCCACTACTGTTAGAGAAGGACCGAGAACCACCTGTTAGAGAAGGACCAGTACTCCACTACTGTTAGAGAAGGACCAGTACTCTACTACTGTAGAGAAAGACCAGTACTCACTACTGTTAGAGAAGGACCAGTACTCCACTACTGTTAGAGAAAGACCAGTACTCCACTACTGTTAGAGAAGAAACCAGTACTCCACTACTGTTGGAGAAGGACCAGTACTCCACTACTGTTAGAGAAGGACCAGTACCCCACTACTGTTGGAGAAGGACCAGTACCCACTACTGTTAGAGAAAGACCAGTACTCCACTACTGTCAGAGAAGGACCAGTACTCCAACACTGTTAGAGAAGGACCAGTACTCCACTACTGTTAGAGAAGGGACCAGTACTCCACTACTGTTGGAGAAGGACCAGTACCCACTACTGTTAGAGAAAGACCAGTACTCCACTACGGTTAGAGAAAGGACCAGTACTCCAACACTACTGTTGGAGAAGGACCAGTACTCCACTACTGTTGGAGAAGGACCAGCACTCCACTACTGTTAGAGAAAGACCAGTACTCCACTACTGTCAGGAGAAGGACCAGTACTCCACTACTGTTAGAGAAGCGACCAGCACTCCACTACTAGTTGGAGAAGGACCAGTACTCCACTACTGTTAGAGAAGGGACCAGTACTCCACTACTGTTGGAGAAGGACCAGTACTCCAATACTGTTGGAGAGGGACCAGTACTCCAATTACTGTTAGAGAAGGACCAGTACTCCACTACTGTTAGAGTAAAGGACCAGTACTCCACTTACCAATGTTAGAGAAGCGACCAGTACTCCACTACTGCTGGAGAAGGACCAGTCACTCCACATACTGTTAGAGAAGGACCAGTACTCCACTACAATGCTAGAGAAAGACCAGCACTCCACTACTGTTAGTAGAAGGACCAGCACTCCACTACTGATAGAGAAAGACCAGTACTCCACTACTGTTAGACAAGTTCCTTTACACTTGCCGCTTCCATTGCTTTTAAGTGTAATGCTGCAATCAGTTGGTCATAATTTTGGATAGAGCAGACATTTCCATATATTTTTGTTAGCTGTATATGTGCCTTTCTCACTAATCTGCTCCCTGCTTGGATTGAAGTTTAATTTTTGTATGACTGGAAGCCTTTAGTGAAGAGGTCTATCCATGTTTAATGTTTAATCATCTCTGCCCTCCAAATTCAAATTCCTTATAAAAAATATGCCCGCTTTAATTTAGTCTGGCATGCAGAACCAAATAAAGTGGAAATATTTTTTTGGTCATATCATTTAAAAAAATAAACACAAGCGGTTAGGGTGGGAGGCAGGGGCCATAATAAAAGTGGCTAGGTGGAGGCAGGGCCATAATAAAGTGGCTAGGTGGGAGGCAGGGCCATACATAAAGTGGTTAGGTGGAGGCAGGGGCCATAATAAAGTGGTTAGTGGGAGGCGGGGCCATAATAAAGTGGTTAGTGGGAGGCGGGGCCATAGCAAAGTGGATAGGGTGGAGGCAGGGCCATAATAAAAGTGGTTAGGTGGAGGCAGTGGGGCCATAATAAAGTGGTTAGGTGGGAGGCGGGGCCATAATAAAGTGGTTAGGTGGAGGCAGGGCCATAATAAAGTGGTTAGGTGGAGGCAGGGGCCACAATAAAGTGGTTAGGTGGTAGGGCCATAATAAAGTGGTTAGGTGGAGGCAGGGCCACAATAAAGTGAAGCTAGGTGGAGGCAGGGCCATAATAAAGCGGGTAGTGGAGTGCGGGGCCATAATAAAGTGGGTAGGTGGAGGCAGGGCCACAATAAAGTGGTTAGTGTGGAGGCAGGGGCCAAATAAAGTGGTTAGGGTGGAGGCAGGGCCATAATAAAGTGGTTAGTGGAGGCAGGGCCACACAAAGTGGTTAGGTGGAGGCAGGGCCATAATAAAGTGGTTAGGTGGGTGGCATAATAAAGTGGTTAGTGGAGGCGGCGGCCTAATAAAGTGGTTAGTGGGAGGCAGGGCCATAATAAAGTGGTTAGTGGAGGCGGGCTACAATAAAGGGGTTAGTGGAGGCAGGGCCATAATAAAGTGGTTAGGTGGAGGCAGGGGCCATAATAAAGTGGTTAGGTGGAGGCGGGGCCTGGCAATAAAGGGGTTAGGGTGGAGGCAGGGCCACAATAAAGTGGTTAGTGGGAGGCAGGGCCTACAATAAAGTGGTTAGGTGGAGGCAGGTGGCCACAAAAAGTGGTTAGTGGAGTGCAGGGCCACAATAAAGTGGTTAGGCTGGAGGCGGCCACACACAAAGTGGTATAGGTGGAGGCAGTGGGCCAAATAAAGCGGCTAGGGGGGGGAGGCAGACCACAATAAAGTGGCTAGTGGAGGCAGGGCCACACAAAGTGGTTAGGTGGGAGGCAGGGCAGGGCCACAATAAAGTGGTTAGGGGTGGAGGCGGGGCCATAATAAAGTGGTTAGTGAGGCAGGGCAGGCGGCCATAATAAAGTGGTAGGTGGAGGCGGCCACACAAAAGTGGCTAGTGGAGGCAGGGCCATAATAAAGTGATTAGGTGGAGGCAGGGCCATAATAAAGTGGTTAGGTGGAGAGGGGCGGGGCCATAATAAAGTGGTTAGGTGGAGGCAGGCAGGGCCTACAATAAAGGGTTAGCGGAGGAGGCGGGCCATAATAAAGTGGTTAGGTGGTCCCTCTGTAGCTCAGCTGAGAGCACGCGCTTGTAACGCCGGGGTTGCAGTGGGTTTGTGCCCTGGACCACCCATACACAAAAAAATACAGCACAAGATGACTGTAAGTCGCTTTGGGATAAAAGCCGCCTGCTAAATGGCATATTATTATTATTATTATTATAAATGTATGAGTAAAATAAAGTGGTTAGGTGGAGGCAGGGCCAATAAAGTAAAGACAGCCACAAAGTTATGACAATAATAAAGTGGTTAGGTGGAGGCAGGGCTACAATAAAGTGGTTAGGTGGGAGGCGGCCAAAAAAGTAAGGCCATAATAAAGTGGTTAGTGGAGGCGGGGGCCATAATAAAGTGGAAAGTAGGTGAGAGGCCAAAATGAGGCGCCATAATAAAGTGGAGTTGTCCACATAAATAGGCAAATAAAAAAGTGGTAGGGAACAGGGCCACAATAAAGTGGTATATAAGCATAATAAAGTGGTTAGGGGGAGGCGGGGCCAACAATAAAGTGGTTAGTGGAGGCGGGCCAAAAAGTGGAGCAGTGGAGGCGGGCCACAATAAAGTGGTTAGGGTGGAGGCAGGGCCTACAATAGCATAGTGGAGGCAGGCCACAATAAAGTGGTTAGGTGGAGGCGGGGCCACAATAAAGTGGTTAGGTGGAGGCAGGGCCATAATAAAGTGGTTAGGGGTGGAGCGGGGCCATAATAAAGTGGTTAGTGGAGGCAGGGCCATAATAAAGTGGTTAGGTGGGAGGCAGGGCCATAATAAAGTGGTTAGTGGGAGGCAGGGCCATAATAAAGTGGTTAGGTGGGCTAAATACATAAAGTGGAAGTAGGCAGACACCATACAAACCAGAGAAACTAGACACGACTAAAGAGTTAATCCACACCTCTTGTTGATGGAGATACATTTTTGCCATTTTGAATTTACATCAGGCCATTTTGCCATGTCTTATGTGTGTTCATATGATACCTGAGTAGCTGACATCACCTGGACATGTTGACAGGTTATAGAGCTCCTTGTAAGTGAATGACATACCTAGAGAAAAACTACCAAATTTCGAAATTGCAATCTTGTGTATTTTACTATTACAACAGCAATAAGTCTATTTTTAAAGTCGGACCCGCAGTCTGGTCTGTTGAGTATGGCTGATATAGAGGAATATAACATTACTTAATATTGCTGTCGCTCCTGATGCCCAGACTCAGTCTTTGTTAAGAATCTGCTAGCATTTTACATTTCAAACAAGGCCCCAACAGGACAGGAAATAAATAAGTTATTTCTGTTCTGGCTACATCTAGGCCAGAGAATGAGGAAGGAGGGAGAGAGAGAGGGAGAGAGAGAATGAGGAAGGAGGAAGAGAGAGAGAGAGAAATGAGGAAGGAGGAGAGAGAGAGAGAGAGAGAATGAGGAAGAGAGAGACGAGAATGAGGAAGGAGGGAGAGAGAGAGAATGGAGGAAGGAGGGATGTAGAGAGAGAATGAGGAAGGAGGGAGAGAGAGAGGGAGAGAGAGAATGAAGAAGGAGGGAGAGAGAGGACAAGAGAGAATGAGGAAGGAGGGAGAGAGAGAGAATGAGGAAGGAGGGAGAGAGAGAATGAGAAGGAGGGAGAGAGAGAGAGAATGAGAAGGAGGAGAGAGAGAGAATGAGGAAGGAGGGAGAGAGAGAGGGAGAGAGAATGAGGAAGAGGGAGAGAGAGGAATGAGGAAGGAAGGATAGAGAGAGAGAAATGAGGAAGGAGAGAGAGAGAATGAGGGAGGTGAGGGAGGGTGAGAGAAATGTGAGAAGGAGGAGAGAGAGAAATGAGGAAGGAGGGAGAGAGAGAGAAATGAGGAAGGAGGAGAGAGAGAGAATGAGGAAGGAAGAGGTGAGAGAGAGAATGAGGAAGTTGGAGGTAGAGAGAGGAGAATGAGAAGGAGGAGAGAGAGAGAATGAGAAGGAGGGAGAGGAGAGAGAATGAGAAGGAGGGAGAGAGAAATGAGGAAGGAGGGAGAGAGAGAATGAGGAAGGAGGGAGAGAGAGAATGAGAGTCTCCTACTTTGGATGGGGAGGTGGAAGTGTTCAAAGAAGCTGAGGCCTGAGTTGTCTGTCATGGACGCCCATCAGTTCAGCCTGTACATCTCCAAGTCCTTCTACTGGGCTTGGTCTGGAGAGGAGGAGGAGGAGGAGTGAAGAAGAGGGAGAGAGAGAGAGAGAGAGAGAGAGAGAGAGAGAGAGAGAGAGAGAGAGAGAGAGAGAGAGAGAGAGAGAGAGAGAGAGAGAGAGAGAGAGAGAGAGAGAGAGAGAGAGAGAGAGAGAGAGAGAGAGAGAGAGAGAGAGAAAGGAGGGAGAGAGAGAGAGAGAGAGAGAGAGAGACAGAGAGAGGAGAGAGAGACAGAGAGAGAACAAGCTAAGGAGGGAGAGAGAGCAGGAGAGAGAGAGAGAGAGAGAGAGAGAGAGACAGAGAGAGAGACAGAGAGAGAGAGAGACAGAGAGAGAGAGAGATTGAGATCCAGGTCATATACACCCACACATGCACATGCTGTTCAACTAATCAAATCTCACTGAGGTACTGAAGTCCCACGTGACTCTCCCTCCTTTAATTAGATGTAAGTAAGTGAAATGATCAAAGAGACATAAGGGTTGTTTTTACAAGCCAGCCCCATCCAGGTAACGTCAGACTAATGCCATTGGCAACAGCAGCAATACGCAACACGCAAAACACCCACTTGTCTCCTCTGTTCAATTCAAGAAGATGTATTTATTTTGTTACTGAAATAAGTATGATTCATTATCTATATACAAATGTCAGTAAGATTTGTCCATGTGTACTTCAGTAACGGGTGAACAGGGCTCCGATGGTTCCAAGGAAGCCCTGGTCAATCTTCCTTCCTGGCTGGTTATTTCCTTTCTCTCTAACAACAGGGGGCAGTATTTCCTATGTTTAGCCACTTCAGTATGTGTCCACCTCTCCTCGTTCTCCCAAACCTCAGAGAGTACTGGCACCTCTTGTAGAAATATGATGAGTGCCATCGCCTCAAAGGCCTCTGCTAGTGTGTCTGTAGTTAACGTCTGTTGGCCAACGTGGTGTTTCAGTAGATCGGGTAAACAGGTCCAGATGTCTGTGTCTGTAATTGTGTCTGTAGCTGTGGCTTCATCTGTGGCTGCATCTGTACGTGTCTCCAGCT
>NW_025535700.1:0-84908 GCF_020615455.1 Coregonus clupeaformis | reverse complement strand
ACACAAAATTTGCGTCAATTGACTCCAAGGGGTTAAACAGGTTAATCTTCACAGACAGATTACCAGGACGCGTACTCAGAGCATGCACTGACCAGCTGGCAAGAGTCTTCACTGACATTTTAAAACGTCTCCCTGACCGTGTCTGTAATACCTACATGTTTCAAGCAGAGGCATTAATATGGAGTTGGTCCCCCCTTTGCTGCTATAACAGCCTCCACTCTTCTAGGAAGGCTTTCCACTAGATGTTGGAACATTGCTGCGGGGGACTTGCTTCCATTCAGCCACAAGAGCATTAGTGAGGACGGACACTGACGTTGGGCGATTAGGCCTGGCTCGCAGTCGGCCTTCCAATTCATCCCAAAGGTGTTCGATGGGGTTGAGGTCAGGGCTCTGTGTGGATGGCGAGTCCTTGTATTCATAGTGTAGTGAATTCCAGGGGTAGCCCTGAGCTGGACTAAAACCTGGGTCCAGAGACTGTCAAGCCAACACCTTATAACTGTTATACAAAGATGTCTGAACTTCTTGATGAGGTCGCTAGGTTTTGGGTTAAGGTTGCTACTATAGCTTTCTCTATGAATTTGAGAGTGGTTACATTTCTCCAGCCCCCATCCCTCAGCTGTTTACCAAACCAAGTCTAAGGGCAGCCATTTTGTTGCTGTTTAAATCCTAGGTTGTCCTTTTAAAAAAGCCACATCAATCAATCAACCAATCTGCAGTTCAAACAATAACAAAGCTGTGATTCTTCCACTGTTTTGGTAATAAGATGATGGATGGGACTGGAGAAATGTAACTACTCTCACATTCATAGACATTTACATTGTTTCTAAACATTGGAGCTTATTTTAGGTCCTGATGGGGTAAGACAGTTGAACTAAGCTCATGAGGCATGTGTTATATTCTTCAAGAATCAATGGCTATATATAAATAATTTAAAAGTCCAAATATGGATGTAGCAACTGCAGATTCCCCCTTTAACACCACACATCAGTTCAACAACTGCAGAGTTTGTGCCTCTGTTTTTAAGACAGTACTTACTAGTGTTCATCAGGGCCCGGTTTCTCAAAAGCATCTTACTGCTAAGTTCATCATTAGAACCATTGGATGCCTTAAGGTGCCTTTGGGAAACCGGAACCAGATATCCAGTTTCCTCCTCTTCTTCCTCCTCCTTTTTCGATGTGACAGTCATCTCCCCCTCCTCCTCTTTCACTCCAAACACGGGAGCCTCCTCTTCTTTCACTGTAACATCTTCCTCCTCTTTCACTCTGAACGCATCTTCCTCTTCTTTCACTGTAACATCCTCCTCCTCTTTCACTCTGGACGCGTCTTCCTCTTCTTTCACTGTAACATCCTCCTCCTCTTTCACTCTGAACGCGTCTTCCTCTTCTTTCACTGTAACTTCCTCCTCCTCTTTCACTCTGAACGCAACTTCCTCTTCTTTCACTGTAACGTCTTTCTCTTCTTCTTTCACGGTAACAGCTTCACCCTCTACTTGTTTTTGTATTGTAACATCCTCCTCTTCCTCCTCCTCTTTCACTAGAGCTTCTTTCTCCGTCCAGCAGACCTCCTCTTCTTTAGCAGGAGGAGAGTAGCTTAGTGAGCTCATGGTCGGGGATGTTAGCTAGCTAGGCTAGTGCTAACTTAACCAGCCAGCTAGCTGACCAATAACAACAACACCGTAAATATGAAATTAAATGGGATAACTAACTAGACGACAGAAGTGGGTTTAAAACACAGTGGCTAATATACACGAAAGCGTCTAAAGAGCTTTATTGGTTGGGCTATTTTGTCTAGCAAGCTACCGAGGTGTCTGACTAACTGTTGCTGCTGTTGAAAGAAGCGTCCCGTCCACTAGATTATACGTCACACTAGCAGCATAGCCTTAAAGTCCCACATCGCCATCTGCTGACTGGAGTGGGTAAAATATCACAGTAAAATATTATGATGACTATAACATTTGTTGTCACCTTCAATTCTTGCACATTTCCTCATAAAAAGTATGTATTTTCCGAACTCCTAAACTCGGAACCAATCAGAGGTCCCGTACATACCCCTCGTGATCAAGGCAGCCAATGGCCTGCTTCTATCTACGATGTAACTACAGCCTCTTGTGAAAACTGCTGTTTGATGAAGAGAAACAGATATATCTAGCTCCCGAAGACTGAAATAAGATAAATATGTTTTCGAGTGTACTTGAAATATTCAGCATGCAATACGAATTGTCTTGATATAATGAAGAGGTAACTCCATGGACCATTTATTCGATTTATTGAAAGCTAGTCAATGTTACAGTTTGAATAGCCTAGCCAGCTACTGTAAATGTCAATGTTTGTTTCATTATCTAGTGCTCTCTCTGTCAGTTAATTGACATTTTCATTCATGTTTTAGCGTAAATATATTTCTCATTTCAAGTAACTAGCTGCAGGCTTAAAGAAACATTCCAATCATATACTTTGCACAGAAACCCAAATAAAAGCATGTATATAGAAAGAAGTGTGTGTGTCATGTCTGCTAGAATGGAGGTTTAGAAACGACAGCAGCATATTAACCAGTACATATGGCATAGCCTACACATATAGCATACCTTGCAGTACAATCTACTCTAAAAACAGTTGTACAATGTGCTGTGCAATAAGATACCCAGAGTTTGATTTCTAAACCAGATGAGTTCTCAAATAGCAGCTGACCAATACCATGGTGGGCATAATGTTGGATGCATTGGAATATAAGGTCTGGAGACTGATAAAGAGCCTGTAGGATTATATAAAAAACTGTTGGGAAATGAATGTTTGACTTTCAAATACTAAATGTTCAGTGAATGTGAGTATATTTAGGTGGTTTTCATGATTCACTTTCCTACTAACCTTCTAAAAGTCGACGGTGCCAAAATATTGCCGATCCATTCATTATTCTACTAACTATGAACGAGACATGTTTTCCATAATGTACGTTTCATACATATACATCTGAACAAAGAACACCATCACAAAAACTGTTTCACCATTTATTTAACAATTAAAGAGCAGCCAGTTTCTGCTCTGCTTGCTTTTACAACTCAGAAAAATAACGCAACAAACTGACAGCAGCTGCCTCTGTTTAACTCTCCCGTGCTCCTAAATCCAGCCATCTGAAAACTCCAAACAGCTCTCAGGCGCCCGCATGATCCTAAAGCACACCGTTGCCGCAATTTCAGTATGTGGGAGGGGGCGCAATTTCAGTATGTGGGAGGAACACCCCCCTGTCTCCAGTGAAAGTTGCGCCCCTTCAAAATAGCACTTTTAGGTGCTGCTCAAATAAATCATGCCTTTCCGAGAGCACCGTTTATTTTTCAACTGGAAGCAATGAATCCATGACAACACAATCATAAACAACAGAGTAGGTTGATAAGTCCTTAGTTTATGAGTTATGCTCAGGTAAAACAATTTGGCTAATCTATACTTCCATAATTCCAAATCCTATTCTTGAAGACTGGAAATCTGACAGACAGTTTTTTCTGTAGGCCTAAAGATATAACCTAATCATTTTATTATCTGTAGTAGAAAGCAATGGGTTAGAAGAAGCCTACATAACAAACTCATAAAGTTAAATGCAACATCTAATATGGCCAGCTACGTAAACTCTAACATTGATTTATCCTGCAATAGATGTTCAATTGGTAATATTAAATGTATCTTCTTCTAATGCCTCTTAAGCAGGTTGACGTTTATTGTGATGAGTCTTGTCCTGGAGGCAGAACTGAGGGATTTCTGCTAGATGGGCCAGCTGCAGTCAACATTGGCTACGGCTTCGGTTGGGGCGGCGAACATTTGGCCCAGCGTCGTCCAGGGTAGGGGAGGGAATGGCCGGCAGGGATGTAGCTCAGTTGGTAGTGCATGGCATTTGCAAGCCAGGGTTGTGGGTTCGATTCCAGTATAAAAAAATATTAAAATGTATGCACTCACTAACTGTAAGTCGCTTTGGATAAGAGCGTCTGCTAAATGACTAAAATGTAAATGTAAATTAGTCTTGTCCTGGAAGAAGAACTGAGGGATTTCCGCCACATGGGCCTGCAGCATTCAAAACATTGCTATATTGTAAAAAATAATGAAAACAAAAATGCAAGGTTGGGGTTAGGCATTATGGTTAGCATAGCATAGCATTATGGTTAGCATAGCATAATGGTTAGCATAGCATTATGGTTAGCATAGCATTATGGTTAGCATAGCATTATGGTTAGCAGTGTGGTTAAGGTTGGGGTTTAGCATTATGGTTAGCATAGCATAGCATTATGGTTAGCATAGCATAGCATTATGGTTAGCAGTGTGGTTAAGGTTGGGGTTTAGCATTATGGTTAGCATAGCATAGCATTATGGTTAGCAGTGTGGTTAAAGTTAGGTTTAAAATCAGATTTTATGAGCACTAACCTATGCTCTTAAGGGGAAAGTAATCTAAAAGCAACTGAAAGTAATGAGATTACGATACTGAGTTTGGGGAATCCAACAGTTACGTTACTGATGACACTTTTGGACAGGTAACTAGTAACTGTAAAGACTCCATTTAGAAAGTAACCTCCCCAACCCTGGATCCAGTATATAGGTCTCTCCATGGGTGGGAGATGGATATTTAAGCTGATCAACACTCTCTTTATATGACTGACTGGTTGACTGGTTGATCCATTCATCCTTCCATCCCTCCTCAGCCAGAGAGGTGAGAGGTCACACACGGTTTAGATGGTAAATATTGATGTCCCCTTAGCGGTTCATCAGGTGAGCAAAAGGGAACATGTTCCATCATCTATGTTAACTTACATTAGTGCAAATTGTCACACATTTGTTCTTTGTTAGTACGAAGGTAATTTGCGTATACTGAACAAAAATATAAACGCAACATGCAACAATTTCAAAGATTTTACTAAGTTACTAAGGAAATCAATCAATTGATATAAATTCATTAGGCCCTAATCTATGGATTTCATGTAACAACTCCTTGATTTTCTGTTGTTTAATCAGAGATATTTTATCAGAGTATCTCTTGTTACATTGATCACAGCTATGAGATTTTCTCTCCTGTGTGTGTTCTCTGGTGTGATTTTAAACTTCCTGACGAAACAAAACTCTTTCCACAGTCAGAACAGTGGTAAAGTTTCTCTCCTGGGACCAACACTTTACATGATGCGTTCATATTTTTGTTCAGTGAGGGTGGTGTTTACCACGGCCACAGAACATGACATATGCAGAGCTGTGGGAGATCACCTCAAGCATGCCCCTGGTAGAGCCGGGGGTGGTGTTTACCACGGCCACCACGCCTTCAGCAGGCTTGAAAAGTGGGATTGATCTGTTTGATCCATTTGTTTGTTTCAGTTTTCAGTAGTTGAATCCTTTGACGTATTGTTGACTTCAACATTTTTCATTTTCAACACAAATGCACTGGATTGGTTGAAGTCAGTCATTGGGTTAATTTGTTTTGCAATATGTTCAAATCAAGCTTTATTTATACATTTAATTTGTTTATTTATCCCATTTTTTATATTGCGTTTATAGGCTGCAAGTACGTTAAATTTAGTTGTTTTCAAGTCGTTGAAAAAAACGACCTGAAAAATACATCCTTTCAACTTTCACTTTCAACCAAAACGTAGATTGGACATCGGGCATAGTCTTATTTTCAACGTATTTTCAATGACATTTTGCTAGGTTGGATAGCACAATATCAAAACACAGTTTTAATGTGTCCAAATCAATAACCAATATGCAAAAACAGTTTGTGATACAGTTGAAGTCGGACGTTTAAATACACCTTAGCCAAATACATTTAAACTCAGTTTTTCACAATTCCTGACATTTAATCCCAGTAAAAATTCCCTGTCTTAGGTCAGTTAGGATCACCACTTTTTTTTAATAATGTGAAATATCAGAATAATAGTAGAGAGAATTATTTATTTCAGCTTTTCTTTCTTTCATCACATTCCCAGTGGGTCAGAAGTTTATTAGTATTTGGTAGCATTGCCTTTAAATTGTTTAACTTGGGGCAAACATTTTGGGTAGCCTTCCACAAGCTTCCCACAATAAGTTGGGTGAATTTTGGCCCATTCCTACTGACAGAGCAGGTGTAACTGAGTCAGGTTTGTAGGCCTCCTTGCTCGCACACGCTTTTTCAGTTCTGGCCACACATTTTCTATAGGATTGAGGTCAGGGCTTTGTGATGGCCACTCCAATACCTTGACTTTGTTGTCCTTAAGCCATTTTGCCACAACTTTGGAAGTATGCTTGGGGTCACTGTCCATTTGGAAGACCCATTTGCGATCAAGCTTTAACTTCCTGACTGATGTCTTGAGATGTTGCTTCAATATATCCACATAATTTTCCTTCCTCATGATGCCATCTATTTTGTGAAGTGCACCAGTCCCTCCTCCAGCAAAGCACCCCCACAGCATGATGCTGCCAACCCCGTGCTTCACGGTTGGGATAGTGTTCTTCGGCTTGCAAGCAACCCCCTTTTTCCTACAAACATAACGATGATCATTATGGCCAAACAGATCTATTTTTGTTTCATCAGACCAGAGGACATTACCCCAAAAAGTACTATCTTTGTCCCCATGTGCAGTTGCAAACCGTAGTTTGGCATTTTTATGGCGGTTTTGGAGCAGTGGCTTCTTCCTTGCTGAGCGGCCTTGCAGGTTATGTCGATATTGGACTCGTTTTACTGTGGATATAGATACTTTTGTACCTGTTTCCTTTGTACCTGTTTCCTCCAGCATCTTCACAAGGTCATTTGCTGTTGTTCTGGGATTGATTCGCACTTTCCGCACCAAAGTACGTTCATCTCTAGGAGACAGAACGCGTCTCCTTCCTGAGCAGTATGACAGCTGCGTGGTCCCATGGTGTTAATACTTGCGTACTATTGTTTGTACAGATGAACGTGGTACCTTCAGGCATTTGGAAATTGCTCCCAAGGATGAACCAGACTTGTGGAGGTCTACAAGTTTTTTTCTGAGGTCTTGGCTGATTTATTTTGATTTTCCCATGATGTCAAGCAAAGAGGCACTGAGTTTGAAGGTAGGCCTTGAAATACATCCACAGGTACACCTCCAATTGACTCAAATGATATCAATTAGCCTATCAGAAGCTTCTAAAGCCATGACATCATTTTCTGGAATTTTCCAAGCTGTTTAAAGGCACAGACAACTTAGTGTATGTAAACTTCTGACCCACTGGAATTGTGATACAGTGAATTATAAGTGAAATAATCTGGGGTGGTGGGGTTGGAAAGTAATAAAGGGAAATATATTTTTTTTAAAGGATATGTATGTGTATGTACAGTGGGGAAAAAAAGTATGTATGTATGTATGTATGTGTATGTGTATGTATGTACGTATGTATGTATGTATGTATGTAAATGTGTATGTATATGTGTGTATGTATGTGTATATATATGTATATATATATATATATATAAACGGGGGATTGGAAGTGATGCAGACAATTACATTGACGGAAGTTGTCTGCTAAATGGCATATTATTATCATTATTATTATAAGTTACAATCTATCTGCAATATTAAGCTGATCTACCCTATAAAAAAATTATTTAAAAAACGTGCCACAATAGTAATTAAATTACTGGTATTTTTGTTTAAACAAGCACCTTATTTTGCGCGAGAAGGGGGAGATGAGGTTGCACGTCCTGTTAAACCTAATAGCTCAAAAACCACACGGAATCTGGGAATAATGTGTACATCACTGGTCAATGGACAATTTGTAGAAAACAGCTAGCTACATTTAGAAGTGTTGCATTTTGATTCAAGTGGGTCGCCAACGTGGTAAGTGTAACACAACTCATTTCAGAGCCTGGATTTCCCCCCTGATGAGGCTAATATCCATATCACGCTGAAATCAATAGAACGGGGGAAAACGGTTGGGGCGGCGCACAATTGGCCCAGCGTCGTCCAGGGTAGGGGAGGGAATGGCCAGCAGGGATGTAGCTCAGTTGGTAGAGCATGGCGTTTGCAACGCCAGGGTTGTTGGTTCGATTCCCACGGGGGGCCAGTATGAAAAATAAAAAAATAATGTATGATGGTTCTACATTGTAAAATTCATTAAAATACTCATACAACAATGTTAAAACATTGTGACATTATTTAATTGATATCATGAAACAACTCCTTCATGTATGTACTTTCTGATGTTTAATCAGAGTTATTTTACCAGCGTATCTCTTGCCACATTGATCACAGCTATAAGGTTTCTCTCTAGTGTGTGTTCTCAAATGTGCCATCAGGTTGCTTGAATCACTAAAACTCTTCCCACATTGATCACAGCTATAAGGTTTCTCTCCTGTGTGTATTCTCTGGTGTATAGTCAGCTGGCTAGATGAAGTAAAACTCTTCCCACATTGATCGCAGCTATAAGGTTTCTCTCCTGTGTGTGTTCTCTGGTGTATAGTCAGCTGGCTAGATGTAGTATAACTCTTCCCACATTTATCACAGCTATAAGGTTTCTCTCTAGTGTGTGTTCTCAAATGTGCCATCAGGTTGCTTGAATCACTAAAACTCTTCCCACATTGATCACAGCTATAAGGTTTCTCTCTAGTGTGTGTTCTCAAATGTGCCATCAGGTTGCTTGATCGACTAAAACTCTTCCCACATTGATCACAGCTATAAGGCTTCTCTCCTGTGTGTGTTCTCTGATGTACTATCAGGCAGCTTGAATGAGAAAAACTCTTCCCACATTGATCACAGCTATAAGGTTTCTCTCCTGTGTGGATTCTCTGATGTATTTTGAGGGTTGCTAAACAGGTGCATCTCTTCCCACAGTCAGAGCAGCAGTGAGATTTCGCTCCTGTGTGTATTCTCTGGTGTGATTTTAAACACCCTGATGAAACAAAACTCTTTCCACAGTCAGAGCAGTGGAAAGGTTTCTCTCCGGTGTGTCTTCTCTGATGTATTTTAAGATAGCTAGCATTTAAAAAACTCTTCCCACATTGATCACAGCTATAAGGTCTCTCTTCTGTGTGTGTTCTCTGGTGTATTTTAAGATGGCTAGGTTTTAAAAACTCTTCTCACATTGATCACAGCTGTAAGGTTTCTCTCTAGTGTGATGTCTCTGGTGTGCTTTTAGTAACTCTGAGCTTGAGTAACTCTTCCCACAGTCAGAGCAATGGTGAGGTTTCTTCCCTGTGGGTCTCTGCTGGTGTTTCTTGAGGTGTTCTGATGTGGAGAGACTCTTCTCTGCCTTGTCAGCTTCAAGATGTTGTTGAGGCTCCCCAGAGGATCCACGATAGTCACGTCTCCCTCCTGTGTGAACAACAAAGTCAGACAGATGGTTAAAGGCCCACAACAGCAGAAATCCAGTTTATTTGAGCTAAAAGGTGATGTCCATGATGTTGTACAACAATTTGTTTGGATGATTCTAGACAAAAAATCAGTTCTTAAAGTTGCTGAAACCCTAAGCAGTTTGCCAGACGACTTTTGGTCACCAATATAAGCCCCTTTCTGTGTTTGCAAAAATGGCTGCATTAAGATCTGTGTCACTATTCACAATTTCACCACCGTGGGGGAAAACTCAGGGGAGTTCTGGTAGGCTGCCAATTTCACCACCGTAGGGGAAAACTCAGGGGAGTTCTGGTAGGCTGCCAATTTCACCACCGTGGTGGAAAACTCAGGGGAGTTCTGGTAGGCTGCCAATTTCACCACCGTGGGGGAAAACTCAGGGGAGTTCTGGTAGGCTGCCAATTTCACCACCGTGGGGAAAACTCAGGGGAGTTCTTGTAGGCTGCCAATTTCACCACCGTGGGGGAAAACTCAGGGGAGTTCTGGTAGGCTGCCAATTTCACCACTGTGGGGGAAAACTCAGGGGAGTTCTGGTAGGCTGCCAATTTCACCACCGTGGGGGAAAACTCAGGGGAGTTCTCGTAGGCTGCCAATTTCACCATCGTGGGGGAAAACTCAGGGGAGTAAAATAGACTCCATTTACAGGTTGCTTATGACTGCATTTCCCACTACTTTAGGATTATAATTGTAAGACTCATTTGAATGTCCTGCTTAATATAATGTTTGTGGCATCGTCTCAAATCAACTGCTTTATACCTTAAAAAACATTTAAACTTCAACCAGTAAAATGCTCTTCGGCTAGCTTTGCTACCAGCCTGTTAATGAGCGTTAGCATTCAAGCTAACAAGTGCTGCATCCAAAATACATATTTTGCAACTATCACAATCAAATATGTGACCCACCGTCCCTTTTCAGTCTCATGTAGTTACATATATTTAGAAAATGAATACTTTCACCAAATTGCCAAAATGGATTCTCTGAACATTATCTCACCAGGTTACCTGATTAGGCAAACCATTAACAGTATTACATTGTCTACTGTTGCTATTAAATATTTTATTAACTTCAAGTACTAAAGGTAGTCGATTACAATTAGGGAAAACCTAAAACCCAAAGACAAAAACAATATCTAGACCTAGGGCCTATATCATCAGATCCTCTGAGGAACTTTGGTTGAACAAATTAATCCCTTTGGGGCTGGACATTTCATGTCCACAGTCTTTTTCATTTCAAAAGTCCAGATCTCCTAAAATATATTTTTGCCCGGGTTGCTTTCACCTCTCTGGGAGGAAGGACGTCAACATTGCACAGCAGCTGAAACCTGGTTCCGAGTGTCCACAACAACAACAAAGCTCCAGATAAATAAACATTTTCATTGCAGAAGTCCTGATCTTCTCAAAAAATTGATTTCTATTTGCATTATATTTTTTACAGCACTGTCTCACAAAAGCTCTGAACCGATATACTTTTTACAGACACAGTATATTTTACATGAGTTATCTTGTTGTTATTAGTCCCATCCTTCAGCTCCATTCAACACCCCCCATCTATCTCTTAACACCATCACTACTGGATTTCTATTTGCCATATATTTTTCAACTGTGCTGTGTTGTTTCACAAAAAGCTCTTAACCTTTCTATTCTCATAGTTTCTACAGATTGTAAATTAAAGAAACATTTTTGCTAAAAGTATTATTATATTATTGATCGATTGACTATGACTTCAAATCACCTAGTATTGCTATCTGCAGGGTTAGCTCCAGGTAAATGTTGCAATTCTTCAGCCATTCCTGGAACTGTGTCCAAAAAACTAGCTACATATGGACAGTACCAAAATAAATGATCTAATGACTCTGCCACGTCGCAGCAAAATCTGCAGAGCTGGGAAGGTTGTATCCCCCATATATATAACATTCTATTGGCTGGGAAGGTTGTATCCCCCATATATATAACATTCTATTGGCTGGGAAGGTTGTATCCCCCATATATATAACATTCTATTGGCTGGGAAGGTTGTATCCCCCATATATATAACATTCTATTGGCTGGGAAGGTTGTATCCCCCATATATATAACATTCTATTGGTTGGGAAGGTTGTATCCCCCATATATATAACATTCTATTGGTTGGGAAGGTTGTATCCCCCATATATATAACATTCTATTGGTTGGGAAGGTTGTATCCCCCATAGATATAACATTCTATTGGTTCATTATATACAGTGGGGAGAACAAGTATTTGATACACTGCCGATTTTCCAGGTTTTCCTACTTACAAAGCATGTAGAGGTCTGTAATTTTTATCATAGGTACACTTCAACTGTGAGAGACAGAATCTAAAACAAAAATCCAGAAAATCACATTGTATGATTTTTAAGTAATTATGTGTTGTGGTCAGACGAGACCAAAATCGAGCTCTTTGGCATCAACTCAACTCGACGTGTTTGGAGGAGGAGGAATGCTGCCTATGACCCCAAGAACACCACCCCCACCGTCAAACATGGAGGTGGAAACATTATGCTTTGGGGGTGTTTTTCTACTAAGGGGACAGGACAACTTCACCGCATCAAAGGGACGATGGACGGGGCCATGTACCGTCAAATCTTGGGTGAGAACCTCCTTCCCTCAGCCAGGGCATTGAAAATGGGTCGTGGATGGGTATTCCAGCATGACAATGACCCAAAACACACGGCCAAGGCAACAAAGGAGTGGCTCAAGAATAAGCACATTAAGGTCCTGGAGTGGCCTAGTCAGTCTCCAGACCTTAATCCCATAGAAAATCTGTGGAGGGAGCTGAAGGTTTGAGATGCCAAACGTCAGCCTCGAAACCTTAATGACTTGGAGAAGATCTGCAAAGAGGAGTGGAACAAAATCACTCCTGAGATGTGTGCAAACCTGGTGGCCAACTACAAGAAACGTCTGACCTCTGTGATTGCCAACAAGGGTTTTGCCACCAAGTCATGTTTTGCAGAGGGGTCAAATACTTATTTCCCTCATTAAAATGCAAATCAATCTATAACATTTTTGACATGCGTTCTTCTGGATTTTTGTTGTTGTTATTCTGTCTCTCACTGTTCAAATAAACCTACCATTAAAATTATAGACTGATCATGTCTTTGTCAGTGGGCAAACGTACAAAATCAGCAGGGGATCAAATACTTTTTTCCCTCACTGTAACTCCACCAGTCCTATTTATGATGTCATTTACAAAGATTATACCTTTTTTAAATTTTTATCGAAAAATACAGTTTTTTAAATCAATTAGTATATTTGAGTTTTACCACAATATTTGTTGTATTATTTGTTCAGTCCTTTCTGGTAGATTAAACTGAAAATGCAACCAACTTTCTATGGCTTGTTTTAAAAATAACTATATTTTGGAGATTATTTCGTTTTTCAAATAATGGCCTTTTTCTGAATAAAGGGAAAAAGGCCATTATTGAACATAGGGGTGAAACTTTCTTACTAATCTGCTAGAGAACCAGTTCGGATTTAAGAATAACTTGTGTATGACTGACACCTTTAGTGAGAGGTCTAATGCTTTAATATTTAATCATTTCTGCCCTATGAATTCAAATTCATTATATAAATAGGCCCTTTTTAATTTTGTCTGTCTTGCCATTCCAAATCAAATTGAATATTTTTTGCTCATATAATTTTTTACCATTTTATTGGTAAACTACAAGGTAATGTAAAAGTTGTATTTTTTAGTGATCCAATACGTAATATAGTACACTTATCATAATTTGGTTAGAAAAAGTGTCCAGATCCTCTATGAGGCTGTGGATTTATCCTAATTTGTGGATTTTAAAGAAAACATTAAAATCATCAGCGTACAATGACACCTTTGTTTTTAAGCCCTGGATTTCTAATCCCTTAATATTATTGTTGGATCTGATTTTAACAGCTAACATTTCAATGGGCATAATAAATAGATATGCCGATAATGGGCAACCTTGTTTTACTCCTCTTTACAGTTTAATACTTTCTGAGAAGTAACCATTATTGACTATTTTACACCTAAGGTTACTATACATAACCCATTTTATAAGAGATTCTCCAAAATTGAAATATTCCGGGCATTTATATATAAACTCCAGTCGTACTTTATCAAAGGCCTTTTCAAAGTCAGCTATGAATACCAGGGCTGGTTTCCCTGATTTTTCAGAGTCTTATATTATCTCCAATGTATCGTCCATGTAAAAAACCTGTCTGATTAGGATGAATAATAGCCGACAATACCTTTTTAATTCTATGCGCTAAGCATTTTGCTAGAATTTTTGCATAATATAATATATTTAATATTTTAATATGCCATTTAGCAGACGCTTTTATCCAAAGCGACTTACAGTCATACATAATTTTTTGCATCACAACACTGAAGTGTAAAAGGCCTCAAATTATTTTAATGGACCTTTATATTTACTACTTGTGTCCTGTTTCAGTAATAATGAAATCAGACCTTCTTGTTGAGTGTCCGATAATCTACCATTTATATAGGAGTGGTTAAAACATGCTAATAACGGTCCTCTGAGTATATCAAAAAAGGTTTGGTATACCTCCACTGGTATGCCATCCAGCCCAGGAGTTTTCCCGGACTTAAAGGCTTTAATTGCATCCAGAAGTTCCTCCTCTGTAATATGGCCTTCACATGAGTCTTTCTGTACAGCTGTTAATTTTACATTATTAATAGAAAATAAATCCATATAATTAGCTTTGGTTAGTGGAGATGGAGGAGACTGAAACGAAAACATATGCTTAAAGTACTTTGCTTCCTCTTTCAAAATATTGTTTGGTGAATCATGGGTGACTCCATCATTTGTAACAAGTTTCAGTAAATCCTTTTTGGTAGCATTTCTATGTTGACGATGGCAAAATAATTTGATGCATTTTTCCCCATATTCCATCCAGTTCATTTTATTTTAATAATATATTACACTGGATCTTTCTTGAGTAAGTTCCTCCATTTCTTTTTGTTTTTCCTCTAACTTATCCTGAGCCTCTTTGGTCCAGTTTTTATTGCTATCTATCTGTACTATTAGTCCTTCCATTTCCTTTGTTAATATGGAGTCTTTTGACCTAAACTGCTTTAGTTTTAGAGATGAGTACTGAATTGCATGACCTCTAAAAGCACATTTAAAAGTGTCCCACACAATTAAGGGGATCTGCTGTACCGATATGTAATGTCGGAAAAATTAAGTTATAAATTCCTCTGTCCTAGTTAAAAACAAATTATCATCCAATAGGCTTTGATTAAATTCCAATACCCTCGCCCACGTGGAAATTCAGTAAGGGTAATGTATATGCCAATTATATGATGGTCCGACCATATTCTGTCCCCGATCAACACTTTTTAAACTTTTGGTGCCAGCGAGAATGAGATACGAAAGTAGTGAAGACGACTAGCTTGATTGAGTCTCACTGGGTCAGGATATTTAACCTTTAGCCGATCTCACTGGGTCAGGATATTTAACCTTTAGCCGATCTCACTGGGTCAGGATATTTAACCTTTAGCCGATCTCACTGGGTCAGGATATTTAACCTTTAGCCGATCTCACTGGGTCAGGATATTTAACCTTTAGCCGATCTCACTGGGTCAGGATATTTAACCTTTAGCCGATCTCACTGGGTCAGGATATTTAACCTTTAGCCGATCTCACTGGGTCAGGATATTTAACCTTTAGCCGATCTCACTGGGTCAGGATATTTAACCTTTAGCCGATCTCACTGGGTCAGGATATTTAACCTTTAGCCGATCTCACTGGGTCAGGATATTTAACCTTTAGCCGATCTCACTGGGTCAGGATATTTATCCTTTAGCCGATCTCACTGGGTCAGGATATTTAACCTTTAGCCGATCTCACTGGGTCAGGATATTTAACCTTTAGCCGATCTCACTGGGTCAGGATATTTAACCTTTAGCCGATCTCACTGGGTCAGGATATTTAACCTTTAGCCGATCTCACTGGGTCAGGATATTTAACCTTTAGCCGATCTCACTGGGTCAGGATATTTAACCTTTAGCCGATCTCACTGGGTCAGGATATTTAACCTTTAGCCGATCTCACTGGGTCAGGATATTTAAGCCTCCATATCTCCCTAGCAACAGTTGTGGGATACACACACACACACACACACACTCATTAACAATCAACCCCTTTCCCCCACAAACAACCATAAACTCAGATGCTCAACAGTTGTTCCATCGCAGAGCCCAACTCAAGAAAGGACTTGATTTACAAATGCATATACAGTTGCAGCTGTAGGAGAAGGCAATGCAAAATTGAGTAAAAATTGGCAGAAACGGGGAGATTTGATGAACCATTGTCAAGTCCTAGGTGATGGAGATCAGATCCACCCCCTTCCCCTGAAACACACACCCACTAGTCCCCCGTTGTGACCATTTCCCCCAGCATCTCTGTCCAGTCAGACCTTTGACGTGCCTTGAGCATCTTACGCCGGGTGGACACTACACGACTTTCAAAATCCTAACATCGCTGAGTCTCTCACATTAAATAACCGACTTTCCTCTAGTTTTAAGACTTGCCAGTGTAGTGGTGAGCGCACTAAACGATCTGGCAAAGACGGGGTGTCACATACTACAATATTCTCCACTTGGTCGTGAGGACTCTCCATACCACCAGGCTGTCTGGTGAAAACAATGATGTGATGATGTGATTAGATTGTTAACATAGCTAGAACAAGCTGTTGTTCGAAGCAGCCTCATAAACGTTTTCAAATCAGACATTCATCCTTGCCCTACAGAGTGGAAATATCTACCAAACATTTTGAATTGAATAACATTGCTTGAGAACTTCAAAGCTGTAACGATTTCACACTGGCTTTGGTTAAAGGCAAGTACACCTCCTAACCGTTACGCAAAGATGTCTGAACTTCTTGATGACGTCGCTAGGTTTTGGGTTAAGGTTGCTACAATAGCTTTCTCTATGAATTTGAGAGTGGTTACATTTCTCCAGCCCCCATCCCTCAGCTGTTTAGCAAACCAAGTCTCAGGGCAGCCATTTTGTTGCTGTTTAAGGTTGTCCCTTAAAAAAAAGCCACACATCAATCAACCAACCAATCTGCAGTTCAAACAATAACAAAGCTGTCATTCCACCACTGTTTTGGTAATAAGATGATGGATGGGACTGGAGAAATGTAACTACTCTCAAAATCATAGACACACCTAGGGTAGGTAAGAACACATCTGCCACACTGATCCTCAACACGGGGGCCCCTCAGGGGTGCGTGCTCAGTCCCCTCCTGTACTCCCTGTTCACCCATGACTGCATGGCCAGGCACGACTCCAACACCATCATTAAGTTTGCCGACGACACAACAGTGGTAGGCCTGATCACCGACAATGATGAGACAGCCTATAGGGAGGAGGTCAGAGACCTGGCCGTGTGGTGCCAGGATAACAACCTCTCCCTCAACGTGACCAAGACAAAGGAGATGATTGTGGACTACAGGAAAAAAAAAGAGGACTGAGCACGCCCCCCATTCTCATCGACGGGGCTGTAGTGGAACAGGTTGAGAGCTTCAAGTTCCTTGGTGTTCACATCACCAACGAACTATCATGGTCCAAACACACCAAGACAGTCATGAAGAGCGCACGACAAAGTCATTCCCCCTCAGGAGACTGAAAAGATTTGGCATGGGTCCTCAGATCCTCAAAAAATTATACAGCTGCACCATCGAGAGCATCCTGACTGGTTGCATCACCGCCTGGTATGGCAACTGCTTGGCCTCCGACCGCAAGGCACTACAGAGGGTAGTGCGTACGGCCCAGTACATCACTGGGGCCAAGCTTCCTGCCATCCAGGACCTCTATACCAGGCGGTGTCAGAGGAAGGCCCTCAAAATTGTCAAAGACTCCAGCCACCCTAGTCATAGACTGTTCTCTCTGCTACCGCACGGCAAGCGGTACCGGAGCGCCAAGTCTAGGTCCAAAATACTTCTCAACAGCTTCTACCCCCAAGCCGTAAGACTCCTGAACAGCTAATCATGGCTACCCAGACTATTTGCACCGGTACCCCCCTGTACATATAGCATCCCTACTGTTATTTTATTTGACTTCTGCTGTTTTTTTCTCAACACTTTTTTTGTTGTTGTTTTATTTTACCTTTTTATAAAAAATAAATGCACTGTTGGTTAAGGGCTGTAAGTAAGCATTTCACTGTAATGTCTGCACCTGTTGTATTCGGCGCATGTGGCCAATAAAATTTGATTTGATTTGATTTTAAACCTATGGATGCAAGGACTGACCATCCATGACATCACCATTATAGTTTTAACCATGTTGAGGCTATACAGTGTTGATTTACATTTACATTGTTTCTAAACATTGGAGTAAAAAAAGCTTATTTTGGGATCTGATGGGGTAAGACAGTTGAACTAAGCTCATGAGGCATGTGTTATATTCTTCAAGAATCAATGGCTATATATAAATATTTTAAAAGTCCAAATATGGATGTAGCAACTACAGATTTCACCTTTAACACCACACATCAGTTCAACAACTGCAGAGTTTGTGCCTCTGTTTTTAAGACAGTACTTACTAGTGTTAATCAGGGCCCGGTTTCTCAAAACCATCTTACTGCTAAGTTCATCATTAGAACCATTGGATGCCTTAAGATGCCTTTGGGAAACCGGAACCAGATATCCAGTTTCCTCCTCCTTTTTCGATGTGACAGTCATCTCCTCCTCCTCCTCCTCCTCTTCTTCTTTCACTCCAAAAACGGGAGCCTCCTCTTCTTTCACTGCAACATCCTCCTCCTCTTTCACTCTGAACGGGTCTTCCTCTTCTTTCACTGCAACATCCTCCTCCTCTTTCACTCTGAACGCGTCTTCCTCTTCCTTCACTGTAACGTCTTTCTCTTCTTCTTTCACGGTAACAGCTTCACCCTCTACTTGTTTTTGTATTGTAACATCCTCCTCTCCCTCCTCCTCTTTCACTAGAGCTTCTTTCTCTGTCCAGCAGACCTCCTCTTCTTTAGCAGGAGGAGAGTAGCTTAGTGACCTCATGGTCGGGGATGTTAGCTAGCTAGGCTAGTGCTAACTTAACCAGCCAGCTAGCTGACCAATAACAACAACACCGTAAATATGAAATTAAATGGGATAACTAACTAGACGACAGAAGTGGGTTTAAAACACAGTGGCTAATATACACGAAAGCGTCTAAAGAGCTTTATTGGTTGGGCTATTTTGTCTAGCAAGCTACCGAGGTGTCTGACTAACTGTTGCTGCTGTTGAAAGAAGCGTCCCGTCCACTAGATTATACGTCACACTAGCAGCATAGCCTTAAAGTCCCACATCGCCATCTGCTGACTGGAGTGGGTAAAATATCACAGTAAAATATTATGATGACTATAACATTTGTTGTCACCTTCAATTCTTGCACATTTCCTCATAAAAAGTATGTATTTTCCGAACTCCTAAACTTGGAACCAATCAGAGGTCCCGTACATATCCCTCGTGATCAAGGCAGCCAATGGCCTGCTTCTGTCTACGATGTAACTACAGCCTCTTGTGAAAACTGCTGTTTGATGAAGAGAAACAGATATATCTAGCTCCCGAAGACTGAAATAAGATAAATATGTTTTCGAGTGTACTTGAAATATTCAGCATGCAATACGAATTGTCTTGATAGTATGAAGAGGTAACTCCATGGACCATTTATTCGATTTATTGAAAGCTAGTCAATGTTACAGTTTGAATAGCCTAGCCAGCTACTGTAAATGTCAATGTTTGTTTCATTATCTAGTGCTCTCTCTCAGTTAATTGACATTTTCAATCATGTTTTAGCGTAAAAATATTTCTCATTTCAAGTAACTAGCTGCAGGCTTAAAGAAACATTCCAATCATATACTTTGCACAGAAACCCAAATAAAAGCATGTATATAGAAAGAAGTGTGTGTGTCATGTCTGCTAGAATGGAGGTTTAGAAACGACAGCAGCATATTAGCCAATACATATGGCATAGCCTACACATATAGCATACCTTGCAGTACAATCTACTCTAAAAACAGTTGTACAATGTGCTGTGCAATAAGATCCCCAGAGTTTGATTTCTAAACCAGATGAGTTCTCAAATAGCAGCTGACCAATACCATGGTGGGCATAATGTTGGATGCATTGGAATATAAGGTCTGGAGACTGATAAAGAGCCTGTAGGATTATATAAAAAACTGTTGGGAAATGAATGTTTGACTTTCAAATACTAAATGTTCAGTGAATGTGAGTATATTTAGGTGGTTTTCATGATTCACTTTCCTACTAACCTTCTAAAAGTCGACGGTGCCAAAATATTGCCGATCCATTCATTATTCTACTAACTATGAACGAGACATGTTTTCCATAATGTACGTTTCATACATATACATCTGAACAAAGAACACCATCACAAAAACTGTTTCACCATTTATTTAACAATTAAAGAGCAGCCAGTTTCTGCTCTGCTTGCTTTTACAACTCAGAAAAATAACGCAACAAACTGACAGCAGCTGCCTCTGTTTAACTCTCCCGTGCTCCTAAATCCAGCCATCTGAAAACTCCAAACAGCTCTCAGGCGCCCGCATGATCCTAAAGCACACCGTTGCCGCAATTTCAGTATGTGGGAGGGGGCGCAATTTCAGTATGTGGGAGGAACACCCCCTGTCTCCAGTGAAAGTTGCGCCCCTTCAAAATAGCACTTTTAGGTGCTGCTCAAATAAATCATGCCTTTCCGAGAGCACCGTTTATTTTTCAACTGGAAGCAATGAATCCATGACAACACAATCATAAACAACAGAGTAGGTTGATAAGTCCTTAGTTTATGAGTTATGCTCAGGTAAAACAATTTGGCTAATCTATACTTCCATAATTCCAACTCCTGTTCTTGAAGACTGGAAATCTGACAGACTGTTTATTTCTGTAGGCCTAAAGATATAACCTAATCATTTTATTATCTGTAATAGAACGCAATGGGTTAGAAGAAGCCTACATAACAAACTCATAAAGTTAAATGCAACATCTAATATGGCCAGCTATGTAAACTCTAACATTGACTTATCCTGCAATAGATGTTCAATTGGTAATATTAAATGTGTCTTCTTCTAATGCCTCTTAATCAGGTTGACGTTTATTGTGATGAGTCTTGTCCTGGAGGCAGAACTGAGGGATTTCTGCTAGATGGGCCAGCTGCAGTCAACATTGGCTACGGCTTCGGTTGGGGCGGCGAACATTTGGCCCAGCGTCGTCCAGGGTAGGGGAGGGAATGGCCGGCAGGGATGTAGCTCAGTTGGTAGTGCATGGCATTTGCAAGCCAGGGTTGTGGGTTCGATTCCAGTATAAAAAAATATTAAAATGTATGCACTCACTAACTGTAAGTCGCTTTGGATAAGAGCGTCTGCTAAATGACTAAAATGTAAATGTAAATTAGTCTTGTCCTGGAAGAAGAACTGAGGGATTTCCGCCACATGGGCCTGCAGCATTCAAAACATTGCTATATTGTAAAAAAATAATGAAAACAAAAATGCAAGGTTGGGGTTAGGCATTATGGTTAGCATAGCATAGCATTATGGTTAGCATAGCATAATGGTTAGCATAGCATTATGGTTAGCATAGCATAGCATTATGGTTAGCATAGCATTATGGTTAGCAGTGTGGTTAAGGTTGGGATTTAGCATTATGGTTAGCATAGCATAGCATTATGGTTAGCATAGCATTATGGTTAGCATAGCATTATGGTTAGCATAGCATTATGGTTAGCAGTGTGGTTAATGTTGGGGTTTAGCATTATGGTTAGCATAGCATAGCATTATGGTTAGCAGTGTGGTTAAAGTTAGGTTTAAAATCAGATTTTATGAGCACTAACCTATGCTCTTAAGGGGAAAGTAATCTAAAAGCAACTGAAAGTAATGAGATTACGATACTGAGTTTGGGGAATCCAACAGTTACGTTACTGATGACACTTTTGGACAGGTAACTAGTAACTGTAAAGACTCCATTTAGAAAGTAACCTCCCCAACCCTGGATCCAGTATATGGTCTCTCCATGGGTGGGAGATGGATATTTAAGCTGATCAACACTCTCTTTATATGACTGACTGGTTGACTGGTTGATCCATTCATCCTTCCATCCCTCCTCAGCCAGAGAGGTGAGAGGTCACACACGGTTTAGATGGTAAATATTGATGTCCCCTTAGCGGTTCATCACGTGAGCAAAAGGGAACATGTTCCATCATCTATGTTAACTTACATTAGTGCAAATTGTCACACATTTGTTCTTTGTTAGTACGAAGGTAATTTGCGTATACTGAACAAAAATATAAACGCAACATGCAACAATTTCAAAGATTTTACTAAGTTACTAAGGAAATCAGTCAATTGAAATAAATTCATTAGGCCCTAATCTATGGATTTCATGTAACAACTCCTTCATTTTCTGTTGTTTAATCAGAGATCTTTTATCAGAGTATCTCTTGTCACATTGATCACAGCTATGAGATTTTCTCTCCTGTGTGTGTTCTCTGGTGTGATTTTAAACTTCCTGACGAAACAAAACTCTTTCCACAGTCAGAACAGTGGTAAAGTTTCTCTCCTGGGACCAACACTTTACATGATGCGTTCATATTTTTGTTCAGTGAGGGTGGTGTTTACCACGGCCACAGAACATGACATATGCAGAGCTGTGGGAGATCACCTCAAGCATGCCCCTGGTAGAGCCGGGGTGGTGTTTACCACGGCCACCACGCCTTCAGCAGGCTTGAAAAGTGGGATTGATCTGTTTGATCCATTTGTTTGTTTCAGTTTTCAGTAGTTGAATCCTTTGACGTATTGTTGACTTCAACATTTTTCATTTTCAACACAAATGCACTGGATTGGTTGAAGTCAGTCATTGGGTTAATTTGTTTTGCAATATGTTCAAATCAAGCTTTATTTATACATTTAATTTGTTTATTTATCCCATTTTTTATATTGCGTTTATAGGCTGCAAGTACGTTAAATTTAGTTGTTTTCAAGTCGTTGAAAAAACGACCTGAAAAATACATCCTTTCAACTTTCACTTTCAACCAAAACGTAGATTGGACATCGGGCATAGTCTTATTTTCAATGTATTTTCAATGACATTTTGCTAGGTTGGATAGCACAATATCAAAACACAGTTTTAATGTGTCCAAATCAATAACCAATATGCAAAAACAGTTTGTGATACAGTTGAAGTCGGACGTTTAAATACACCTTAGCCAAATACATTTAAACTCAGTTTTTCACAATTCCTGACATTTAATCCCAGTAAAAATTCCCTGTCTTAGGTCAGTAAGGATCACCACTTTTTTTTAATAATGTGAAATATCAGAATAATAGTAGAGAGAATTATTTATTTCAGCTTTTCTTTCTTTCATCACATTCCCAGTGGGTCAGAAGTTTATTAGTATTTGGTAGCATTGCCTTTAAATTGTTTAACTTGGGGCAAACATTTTGGGTAGCCTTCCACAAGCTTCCCACAATAAGTTGGGTGAATTTTGGCCCATTCCTACTGACAGAGCAGGTGTAACTGAGTCAGGTTTGTAGGCCTCCTTGCTCGCACACGCTTTTTCAGTTCTGGCCACACATTTTCTATAGGATTGAGGTCAGGGCTTTGTGATGGCCACTCCAATACCTTGACTTTGTTGTCCTTAAGCCATTTTGCCACAACTTTGGAAGTATGCTTGGGGTCACTGTCCATTTGGAAGACCCATTTGCGATCAAGCTTTAACTTCCTGACTGATGTCTTGAGATGTTGCTTCAATATATCCACATAATTTTCCTTCCTCATGATGCCATCTATTTTGTGAAGTGCACCAGTCCCTCCTCCAGCAAAGCACCCCCACAGCATGATGCTGCCAACCCCGTGCTTCACGGTTGGGATAGTGTTCTTCGGCTTGCAAGCAACCCCCTTTTTCCTACAAACATAACGATGATCATTATGGCCAAACAGATCTATTTTTGTTTCATCAGACCAGAGGACATTACCCCAAAAAGTACTATCTTTGTCCCCATGTGCAGTTGCAAACCGTAGTTTGGCATTTTTATGGCGGTTTTGGAGCAGTGGCTTCTTCCTTGCTGAGCGGCCTTGCAGGTTATGTCGATATTGGACTCGTTTTACTGTGGATATAGATACTTTTGTACCTGTTTCCTTTGTACCTGTTTCCTCCAGCATCTTCACAAGGTCATTTGCTGTTGTTCTGGGATTGATTCGCACTTTCCGCACCAAAGTACGTTCATCTCTAGGAGACAGAACGCGTCTCCTTCCTGAGCAGTATGACAGCTGCGTGGTCCCATGGTGTTAATACTTGCGTACTATTGTTTGTACAGATGAACGTGGTACCTTCAGGCATTTGGAAATTGCTCCCAAGGATGAACCAGACTTGTGGAGGTCTACAAGTTTTTTTCTGAGGTCTTGGCTGATTTATTTTGATTTTCCCATGATGTCAAGCAAAGAGGCACTGAGTTTGAAGGTAGGCCTTGAAATACATCCACAGGTACACCTCCAATTGACTCAAATGATATCAATTAGCCTATCAGAAGCTTCTAAAGCCATGACATCATTTTCTGGAATTTTCCAAGCTGTTTAAAGGCACAGACAACTTAGTGTATGTAAACTTCTGACCCACTGGAATTGTGATACAGTGAATTATAAGTGAAATAATCTGGGGTGGTGGGGTTGGAAAGTAATAAAGGGAAATATATTTTTTTTAAAGGATATGTATGTGTATGTACAGTGGGGAAAAAAAGTATGTATGTATGTATGTATGTGTATGTGTATGTATGTACGTATGTATGTATGTATGTATGTAAATGTGTATGTATATGTGTGTATGTATGTGTATATATATGTATATATATATATATATATAAACGGGGATTGGAAGTGATGCAGACAATTACATTGACGGAAGTTGTCTGCTAAATGGCATATTATTATCATTATAAGTTACAATCTATCTGCAATATTAAGCTGATCTACCCTATAAAAAATTATTTAAAAAACGTGCCACAATAGTAATTAAATTACTGGTATTTTTGTTTAAACAAGCACCTTATTTTGCGCGAGAAGGGGGAGATGAGGTTGCACGTCCTGTTAAACCTAATAGCTCAAAAACCACACGGAATCTGGGAATAATGTGTACATCACTGGTCAATGGACAATTTGTAGAAAACAGCTAGCTACATTTAGAAGTGTTGCATTTTGATTCAAGTGGGTCGCCAACGTGGTAAGTGTAACACAACTCATTTCAGAGCCTGGATTTCCCCCTGATGAGGCTAATATCCATATCACGCTGAAATCAATAGAACGGGGGAAAACGGTTGGGGCGGCGCACAATTGGCCCAGCGTCGTCCAGGGTAGGGGAGGGAATGGCCAGCAGGGATGTAGCTCAGTTGGTAGAGCATGGCGTTTGCAACGCCAGGGTTGTTGGTTCGATTCCCACGGGGGGCCAGTATGAAAAATAAAAAAATAATGTATGATGGTTCTACATTGTAAAATTCATTAAAATACTCATACAACAATGTTAAAACATTGTGACATTATTTAATTGATATCATGAAACAACTCCTTCATGTATGTACTTTCTGATGTTTAATCAGAGTTATTTTACCAGCGTATCTCTTGCCACATTGATCACAGCTATAAGGTTTCTCTCTAGTGTGTGTTCTCAAATGTGCCATCAGGTTGCTTGAATCACTAAAACTCTTCCCACATTGATCACAGCTATAAGGTTTCTCTCTAGTGTGTGTTCTCAAATGTGCCATCAGGTTGCATGATCGAATAAAACTCTTCCCACATTGATCACAGCTATAAGGCTTCTCTCCTGTGTGTGTTCTCTGATGTACTATCAGGCAGCTTGAATGAGAAAAACTCTTCCCACATTGATCACAGCTATAAGGTTTCTCTCCTGTGTGGATTCTCTGATGTATTTTGAGGGTTGCTAAACAGGTGCATCTCTTCCCACAGTCAGAGCAGCAGTGAGATTTCGCTCCTGTGTGTATTCTCTGGTGTGATTTTAAACATCCTGATGAAACAAAACTCTTTCCACAGTCAGAGCAGTGGAAAGGTTTCTCTCCGGTGTGTCTTCTCTGATGTATTTTAAGAAAGCTAGCATTTAAAAAACTCTTCCCACATTGATCACAGCTATAAGGTCTCTCTTCTGTGTGTGTTCTCTGGTGTATTTTAAGATGGCTAGGTTTTAAAAAACTCTTCTCACATTGATCACAGCTGTAAGGTTTCTCTCTAGTGTGATGTCTCTGGTGTGCTTTTAGTAACTCTGAGCTTGAGTAACTCTTCCCACAGTCAGAGCAATGGTGAGGTTTCTTCCCTGTGGGTCTCTGCTGGTGTTTCTTGAGGTGTTCTGATGTGGAGAGACTCTTCTCTGCCTTGTCAGCTTCAAGATGTTGTTGAGGCTCCCCAGAGGATCCACGATAGTCACGTCTCCCTCCTGTGTGAACAACAAAGTCAGACAGATGGTTAAAGGCCCACAACAGCAGAAATCCAGTTTATTTGAGCTAAAAGGTGATGTCCATGATGTTGTACAACAATTTGTTTGGATGATTCTAGACAAAAAATCAGTTCTTAAAGTTGCTGAAACCCTAAGCAGTTTGCCAGACGACTTTTGGTCACCAATATAAGCCCCTTTCTGTGTTTGCAAAAATGGCTGCATTAAGATCTGTGTCACTATTCACAATTTCACCACCGTGGGGGAAAAACTCAGGGGAGTTCTGGTAGGCTGCCAATTTCACCACCGTAGGGGAAAACTCAGGGGAGTTCTGGTAGGCTGCCAATTTCACCACCGTGGTGGAAAACTCAGGGGAGTTCTGGTAGGCTGCCAATTTCACCACCGTGGGGAAAACTCAGGGGAGTTCTGGTAGGCTGCCAATTTCACCACCGTGGGGGAAAACTCAGGGGAGTTCTTGTAGGCTGCCAATTTCACCACCGTGGGGGAAAACTCAGGGGAGTTCTGGTAGGCTGCCAATTTCACCACTGTGGGGGAAAACTCAGGGGAGTTCTGGTAGGCTGCCAATTTCACCACCGTGGGGGAAAACTCAGGGGAGTTCTCGTAGGCTGCCAATTTCACCATCGTGGGGGAAAACTCAGGGGAGTTCTGGTAGGCTGCCAATTTCACCACTGTGGGGGAAAACTCAGGGGAGTTCTGGTAGGCTGTCAATTTCACCACCGTGGTGGAAAACTCAGGGGAGTTCTTGTAGGCTGCCAATTTCACCACCGTGGGGGAAAACTCAGGGGAGTTCTCGTAGGCTGCCAATTTCACCACCGTGGGGGAAAACTCAGGGGAGTTCTCGTAGGCTGCCAATTTCACCATCGTGGGGGAAAACTCAGGGGAGTAAAATAGACTCCATTTACAGGTTGCTTATGACTGCATTTCCCACTACTTTAGGATTATAATTGTAAGACTCATTTGAATGTCCTGCTTAATATAATGTTTGTGGCATCGTCTCAAATCAACTGCTTTATACCTTAAAAAACATTTAAACTTCAACCAGTAAAATGCTCTTCGGCTAGCTTTGCTACCAGCCTGTTAATGAGCGTTAGCATTCAAGCTAACAAGTGCTGCATCCAAAATACATATTTTGCAACTATCACAATCAAATATGTGACCCACCGTCCCTTTTCAGTCTCATGTAGTTACATATATTTAGAAAATGAATACTTTCACCAAATTGCCAAAATGGATTCTCTGAACATTATCTCACCAGGTTACCTGATTAGGCAAACCATTAACAGTATTACATTGTCTACTGTTGCTATTAAATATTTTATTAACTTCAAGTACTAAAGGTAGTAGATTACAATTAGGGAAAACCTAAAACCCAAAGACAAAACCAATATCTAGACCTAGGGCCTATATCATCAGATCCTCTGAGGAACTTTGGTTGAACAAATTAATCCCTTTGGGGCTGGACATTTAATGTCCACAGCCTTTTTCATTTCAAAAGTCCTCCTAAAATATATTTTTGCCCGGGTTGCTTTCACCTCTCTGGGAGGAAGGACGTCAACATTGCACAGCAGCTGAAACCTGGTTCCAAGTGTCCACAACAACAACAAAGCTCCAGATAAATAAACATTTTCATTGCAGAAGTCCTGATCTTCTCAAAAAATTGATTTCTATTTGCATTATATTTTTTACAGCACTGTCTCACAAAAGCTCTGAACCGATATACATTTTACAGACACAGTATATTTTACATGAGTTATCTTGTTGTTATTAGTCCCACCTTTCAGCTCCATTCAACACCCCCCATCTATCTCTTAACACCATCACTACTGGATTTCTATTTGCCATATATTTTTCAACTGTGCTGTGATGTTTCACAAAAAGCTCTGAACCTTTCTATTCTCATAGTTTCTACAGATTGTAAATTAAAGAAACATTTTTGCTAAAAGTATTATTATATTATTGATCGATTGACTATGACTTCAAATCACCTAGTATTGCTATCTGCAGGGTTAGCTCCAGGTAAATGTTGCAATTCTTCAGCCATTCCTGGAACTGTGTCCAAAAAACTAGCTACATATGGACAGTACCAAAATAAATGATCTAATGACTCTGCCACGTCGCAGCAAAATCTGCAGAGCTGGGAAGGTTGTATCCCCCATATATATAACATTCTATTGGCTGGGAAGGTTGTATCCCCCATATATATAACATTCTATTGGCTGGGAAGGTTGTATCCCCCATATATATAACATTCTATTGGCTGGGAAGGTTGTATCCCCCATATATATAACATTCTATTGGCTGGGAAGGTTGTATCCCCCATATATATAACATTCTATTGGTTGGGAAGGTTGTATCCCCCATATATATAACATTCTATTGGTTGGGAAGGTTGTATCCCCCATATATATAACATTCTATTGGTTGGGAAGGTTGTATCCCCCATAGATATAACATTCTATTGGTTCATTATATACAGTGGGGAGAACAAGTATTTGATACACTGCCGATTTTCCAGGTTTTCCTACTTACAAAGCATGTAGAGGTCTGTAATTTTTATCATAGGTACACTTCAACTGTGAGAGACGGAATCTAAAACAAAAATCCAGAAAATCACATTGTATGATTTTTAAGTAATTATGTGTTGTGGTCAGACGAGACCAAAATCGAGCTCTTTGGCATCAACTCAACTCGCCGTGTTTGGAGGAGGAGGAATGCTGCCTATGACCCCAAGAACACCACCCCCACCGTCAAACATGGAGGTGGAAACATTATGCTTTGGGGGTGTTTTTCTACTAAGGGGACAGGACAACTTCACCGCATCAAAGGGACGATGGACGGGGCCATGTACCGTCAAATCTTGGGTGAGAACCTCCTTCCCTCAGCCAGGGCATTGAAAATGGGTCGTGGATGGGTATTCCAGCATGACAATGACCCAAAACACACGGCCAAGGCAACAAAGGAGTGGCTCAAGAATAAGCACATTAAGGTCCTGGAGTGGCCTAGTCAGTCTCCAGACCTTAATCCCATAGAAAATCTGTGGAGGGGAGCTGAAGGTTTGAGTTGCCAAACGTCAGCCTCGAAACCTTAATGACTTGGAGAAGATCTGCAAAGAGGAGTGGAACAAAATCACTCCTGAGATGTGTGCAAACCTGGTGGCCAACTACAAGAAACGTCTGACCTCTGTGATTGCCAACAAGGGTTTTGCCACCAAGTCATGTTTTGCAGAGGGGTCAAATACTTATTTCCCTCATTAAAATGCAAATCAATCTATAACATTTTTGACATGCGTTCTTCTGGATTTTTGTTGTTGTTATTCTGTCTCTCACTGTTCAAATAAACCTACCATTAAAATTATAGACTGATTATGTCTTTGTCAGTGGGCAAACTTACAAAATCAGCAGGGAATCAAATACTTTTTTCCCTCACTGTAACTCCACCAGTCCTATTTATGATGTCATTTACAAAGATTATACCTTTTTTAAATTTTTATCGAAAAATACAGTTTTTTAAATCAATTAGTATATTTGAGTTTTACCACAATATTTGTTGTATTATTTGTTCAGTCCTTTCTGGTAGATTAAACTGAAAATGCAACCAACTTTCTATGGCTTGTTTTAAAAATAACTATATTTTGGAGATTATTTCGTTTTTCAAATAATGGCCTTTTTCTGAATAAAGGGAAAAAGGCCATTATTGAACATAGGGGTGAAACTTTCTTACTAATCTGCTAGAGAACCAGTTCGGATTTAAGAATAACTTTTGTATGACTGACGCCTTTAGTGAGAGGTCTAATGCTTTAATATTTAATCATTTCTGCCCTCTGAATTCAAATTCATTATATAAATAGGCCCTTTTTAATTTTGTCTGTCTTGCCATTCCAAATCAAATTGAATATTTTTTGCTCATATAATTTTTTACCATTTTATTGGTAAACTACAAGGTAATGTAAAAGTTGTATTTTTTAGTGATCCAATACATAATATAGTACACTTATCATAATTTGGTTAGAAAAAGTGTCCAGATCCTCTATGAGGCTGTGGATTGATCCTAATTTGTGGATTTTAAAGAAAACATTAAAATCATCAGCGTACAATGACACCTTTGTTTTTAAGCCCTGGATTTCTAATCCCTTAATATTATTGTTGGATCTGATTTTAACAGCTAACATTTCAATGGGCATAATAAATAGATATGCCGATAATGGACAACCTTGTTTTACTCCTCTTTACAGTTTAATACTTTCTGAGAAGTAACCATTATTGACTATTTTACACCTAGGGTTACTATACATAACCCATTTTATAAGAGATTCTCCAAAATTGAAATATTCCGGGCATTTATATATAAACTCCAGTCGTACTTTATCAAAGGCCTTTTCAAAGTCAGCTATGAATACCAGGGCTGGTTTCCCTGATTTTTCAGAGTCTTATATTATCTCCAATGTATCGTCCATGTAAAAAACCTGTCTGATTAGGATGAATAATAGCCGACAATACCTTTTTAATTCTATGCGCTAAGCATTTTGCTAGAATTTTTGCATAATATAATATATTTAATATTTTAATATGCCATTTAGCAGACGCTTTTATCCAAAGCGACTTACAGTCATACATAATTTTTTGCATCACAACACTGAAGTGTAAAAGGCCTCAAATTATTTTAATGGACCTTTATATTTACTACTTGTGTCCTGTTTCAGTAATAATGAAATCAGACCTTCTTGTTGAGTGTCCGATAATCTACCATTTATATAGGAGTGGTTAAAACATGCTAATAACGGTCCTCTGAGTATATCAAAAAGGTTTGGTATACCTCCACTGGTATGCCATCCAGCCCAGGAGTTTTCCCCGGACTTAAAGGCTTTAATTGCATCCAGAAGTTCCTCCTCTGTAATATGGCCTTCACATGAGTCTTTCTGTACAGCTGTTAATTTTACATTATTAATAGAAAATAAATCCATATAATTAGCTTTGGTTAGTGGAGATGGAGGAGACTGAAATGAAAACATATGCTTAAAGTACTTTGCTTCCTCTTTCAAAATATTGTTTGGTGAATCATGGGTGACTCCATCATTTGTAACAAGTTTCAGTAAATCCTTTTTGGTAGCATTTCTATGTTGACGATGGCAAAATAATTTGATGCATTTTTCCCCATATTCCATCCAGTTCATTTTATTTTAATAATATATTACACTGGATCTTTCTTGAGTAAGTTCCTCCATTTCTTTTTGTTTTTCCTCTAACTTATCCTGAGCCTCTTTGGTCCAGTTTTTATTGCTATCTATCTGTACTGTTAGTCCTTCCATTTCCTTTGTTAATATGGAGTCTTTTGACCTAAACTGCTTTAGTTTTAGAGATGAGTACTGAATTGCATGACCTCTAAAAGCACATTTAAAAGTGTCCCACACAATTAAGGGGATCTGCTGTACCGATATGTCATGTCGGAAAAATTAAGTTATAAATTCCTCTGTCCTAGTTAAAAACAAATTATCATCCAATAGGCTTTGATTAAATTCCAATACCCTCGCCCACGTGGAAATTCAGTAAGGGTAATGTATATGCCAATTATATGATGGTCCGACCACATTCTGTCCCCGATCAACACTTTTTAAACTTTTGGTGCCAGCAAGAATGAGATACGAAAGTAGTGAAGACGACTAGCTTGATTGAGTCTCACTGGGTCAGGATATTTAACCTTTAGCTTGATCTCACTGGGTCAGGATATTTAACCTTTAGCCGATCTCACTGGGTCAGGATATTTAACCTTTAGCCGATCTCACTGGGTCAGGATATTTAACCTTTAGCCGATCTCACTGGGTCAGGATATTTAACCTTTAGCCGATCTCACTGGGTCAGGATATTTAACCTTTAGCCGATCTCACTGGGTCAGGATATTTAACCTTTAGCCGATCTCACTGGGTCAGGATATTTAACCTTTAGCCGATCTCACTGGGTCAGGATATTTAACCTTTAGCCGATCTCACTGGGTCAGGATATTTAACCTTTAGCCGATCTCACTGGGTCAGGATATTTAACCTTTAGCCGATCTCACTGGGTCAGGATATTTATCCTTTAGCCGATCTCACTGGGTCAGGATATTTAACCTTTAGCCGATCTCACTGGGTCAGGATATTTAACCTTTAGCCGATCTCACTGGGTCAGGATATTTAACCTTTAGCCGATCTCACTGGGTCAGGATATTTAACCTTTAGCCGATCTCACTGGGTCAGGATATTTAACCTTTAGCCGATCTCACTGGGTCAGGATATTTAACCTTTAGCCGATCTCACTGGGTCAGGATATTTAACCTTTAGCCGATCTCACTGGGTCAGGATATTTAAGCCTCCATATCTCCCTAGCAACAGTTGTGGGATACACACACACACACACACACTCATTAACAATCAACCCCTTTCCCCCACAAACAACCATAAACTCAGATGCTCAACAGTTGTTCCATCGCAGAGCCCAACTCAAGAAAGGACTTGATTTACAAATGCATATACAGTTGCAGCTGTAGGAGAAGGCAATGCAAAATTGAGTAAAACAATTGCAGAAACGGGGAGATTTGATTAACCATTGTCAAGTCCTAGGTGATGGAGATCAGATCCATCCCCTTCCCCTGAAACACACACCCACTAGTCCCCCGTTGTGACCATTTCCCCCAGCATTTCTGTCCAGTCAGACCTTTGACGTGCCTTGAGCATCTTACGCCGGGTGGACACTACACGACTTTCAAAATCCTAACATCGCTGAGCCTCTCACATTAAATAACCGACTTTCCTCTAGTTTTAAGACTTGCCAGTGTAGTGGTGAGCGCACTAAACGATCTGGCAAAGACGGGGTGTCACATACTACAATATTCTCCACTTGGTCGTGAGGACTCTCCATACCACCACGCTGTCTGGTGAAAACAATGATGTGATGATGTGATTAGATTGTTAACATAGCTAGAACAAGCTGTTGTTCGAAGCAGCCTCATAAACGTTTTCAAATCAGACATTCATCCTTGCCCTACAGAGTGGAAATATCTACCAAACATTTTGAATTGAATAACATTGCTTGAGAACTTCAAAGCTGTAACGATTTCACACTGGCTTTGGTTAAAGGCAAGTACACCTCCTAACCGTTACGCAAAGATGTCTGAACTTCTTGATGACGTCGCTAGGTTTTGGGTTAAGGTTGCTACAATAGCTTTCTCTATGAATTTGAGAGTGGTTACATTTCTCCAGCCCCCATCCCTCAGCTGTTTAGCAAACCAAGTCTCAGGGCAGCCATTTTGTTGCTGTTTAAGGTTGTCCCTTAAAAAAAAGCCACACATCAATCAACCAACCAATCTGCAGTTCAAACAATAACAAAGCTGTCATTCCACCACTGTTTTGGAAATAAGATGATGGATGGGACTGGAGAAATGTAACTACTCTCAAAATCATAGACACACCTAGGGTAGGTAAGAACACATCTGCCACACTGATCCTCAACACGGGGGCCCCTCAGGGGTGCGTGCTCAGTCCCCTCCTGTACTCCCTGTTCACCCATGACTGCATGGCCAGGCACGACTCCAACACCATCATTAAGTTTGCCGACGACACAACAGTGGTAGGCCTGATCACCGACAATGATGAGACAGCCTATAGGGAGGAGGTCAGAGACCTGGCCGTGTGGTGCCAGGATAACAACCTCTCCCTCAACGTGACCAAGACAAAGGAGATGATTGTGGACTACAGGAAAAAAAAAGAGGACTGAGCACGCCCCCATTCTCATCGACGGGGCTGTAGTGGAACAGGTTGAGAGCTTCAAGTTCCTTGGTGTTCACATCACCAACGAACTATCATGGTCCAAACACACCAAGACAGTCATGAAGAGCGCACGACAAAGTCATTCCCCCTCAGGAGACTGAAAAGATTTGGCATGGGTCCTCAGATCCTCAAAAAATTATACAGCTGCACCATCGAGAGCATCCTGACTGGTTGCATCACCGCCTGGTATGGCAACTGCTTGGCCTCCGACCGCAAGGCACTACAGAGGGTAGTGCGTACGGCCCAGTACATCACTGGGGCCAAGCTTCCTGCCATCCAGGACCTCTATACCAGGCGGTGTCAGAGGAAGGCCCTCAAAATTGTCAAAGACTCCAGCCACCCTAGTCATAGACTGTTCTCTCTGCTACCGCACGGCAAGCGGTACCGGAGCGCCAAGTCTAGGTCCAAAATACTTCTCAACAGCTTCTACCCCCAAGCCATAAGACTCCTGAACAGCTAATCATGGCTACCCAGACTATTTGCACCGGTACCCCCCTGTACATATAGCATCCCTACTGTTATTTTATTTGACTTCTGCTGTTTTTTTCTCAACACTTTTTTTGTTGTTGTTTTATTTTACCTTTTTATAAAAAAATAAATGCACTGTTGGTTAAGGGCTGTAAGTAAGCATTTCACTGTAATGTCTGCACCTGTTGTATTCGGCACATGTGGCCAATACAATTTGATTTTATTTTATTTGAAACCTATGGATGCAAGGACTGACCATCCATGACATCACCATTATAGTTTTAACCATGTTGAGGCTATACAGTGTTGATTTACATTTACATTGTTTCTAAACATTGGAGTAAAAAAAGCTTATTTTGGGATCTGATGGGGTAAGACAGTTGAACTAAGCTCATGAGGCATGTGTTATATTCTTCAAGAATCAATGGCTATATAAAAATATTTTAAAAGTCCAAATATGGATGTAGCAACTACAGATTTCACCTTTAACACCACACATCAGTTCAACAACCGCAGAGTTTGTGTCTCTGTTTTTAAGACAGTACTTACTAGTGTTAATCAGGGCCCGGTTTCTCAAAACCATCTTACTGCTAAGTTCATCATTAGAACCATTGGATGCCTTAAGATGCCTTTGGGAAACCGGAACCAGATATCCAGTTTCCTCCTCCTTTTTCGATGTGACAGTCATCTCCTCCTCCTCCTCCTCCTCTTCTTCTTTCACTCCAAAAACGGGAGCCTCCTCTTCTTTCACTGCAACATCCTCCTCCTCTTTCACTCTGAACGCATCTTCCTCTTCTTTCACTGTAACATCCTCCTCCTCTTTCACTCTGGACGCGTCTTCCTCTTCTTTCACTGTAACATCTTCCTCCTCTTTCACTCTGAACGCGTGTCTTTCACTGTAACGTCTTTCTCTTCTTCTTTCACGGTAACAGCCTCACCCTCTACTTGTTTTTGTATTGTAACATCCTCCTCTTTCACTCTGAACGCAACTTCCTCTTCTTTCACTGTAACGTCTTTCTCTTCTTCTTTCACGGTAACAGCCTCACCCTCTACTTGTTTTTGTATTGTAACATCCTCCTCTTCCTCCTCCTCTTTCACTAGAGCTTCTTTCTCCATCCAGCAGACCTCCTCTTCTTTAGCAGGAGGAGAGTAGCTTAGTGAGCTCATGGTCGGGGATGTTAGCTAGCTAGGCTAGTGCTAACTTAACCAGCCAGCTAGCTGACCAATAACAACAACACCGTAAATATGAAATTAAATGGGATAACTAACTAGACGACAGAAGTGGGTTTAAAACACAGTGGCTAATATACACGAAAGCGTCTAAAGAGCTTTATTGGTTGGGCTATTTTGTCTAGCAAGCTACCGAGGTGTCTGACTAACTGTTGCTGCTGTTGAAAGAAGCGTCCCGTCCACTAGATTATACGTCACACTAGCAGCATAGCCTTAAAGTCCCACATCGCCATCTGCTGACTGGAGTGGGTAAAATATCACAGTAAAATATTATGATGACTATAACATTTGTTGTCACCTTCAATTCTTGCACATTTCCTCATAAAAAGTATGTATTTTCCGAACTCCTAAACTCGGAACCAATCAGAGGTCCCGTACATACCCCTGGTGATGAAGGCAGCCAATGGCCTGCTTCTGTCTACGATGTAACTACAGCCTCTTGTGAAAACTGCTGTTTGATGAAGAGAAACAGATATATCCAGCTCCCGAAGACTGAAATCAGATAAATATATGTTTTTGAGTGTACTTGAAATATCCAGCATGCAATACGAATTGTCTTGATAGAATGAAGAGGTAACTCCATGGACCATTTATCAAAAGTATTGAAAGCTAGTCAATGTTACAGTTTGAATAGCCTAGCCAGCTACTGGAAATGTCAATGTGTGTTTCATTATCTAGTGCTCTCTCTCAGTTAATTGACATTTTCAATCATGTTTTAGCGTAAAAATATTTCTCATTTCAAGTAACTAGCTGCAGGCTTAAAGAAACATTCCAATCATATACTTTGCACAGAAACCCAAATAAAAGCATGTATATAGAAAGAAGTGTGTGTGTCATGTCTGCTAGAATGGAGGTTTAAAAACGACAGCAGCATATTAACCAGTACATATAGCATAGCCTACACATATAGCATACCTTGCAGTACAATCTACTCTAAAAACAGTTGTACAATGTGCTGTGCAATAAGATACCCAGAGTTTGATTTCTAAACCAGATGAGTTCTCAAATAGCAGCTGACCAATACCATGGTGGGCATCATGTTGGATGCATTGGAATATAAGGTATGGAAACTGATAAAGAGCCTGTAGGATTATATAAAAAACTGTTGGGAAATGAATGTTTGACTTTCAAATACTAAATGTTCAGTGAATGGGAGTATATTTAGGTGGTTTAAATTATTAACTTTCCTGCTAACCTTCTAAAAGTTGACGGTGCCAAAATCTTGCCAATGCATTCATTATTCTACTAACTATGACTGAGTGTGAGACATGTTTTCCAGAATGTACGTTTCATGCATATACATACGAACACCATCACAAATAGTGTTTCACCACTTTTATTGAGTACGGAGAGAAATAGCAAAGGTGTCTCAGGCAGTATATGAAGTATCTAAATATAGTGCAACCTACCAATCAATGTATATCAAGTGCCATGGAGGGCACAATCTTACAATGTTGCAGTCCAGAAAAGAGAGCTTTACCCTCTATGCCAAAGTCTGGGCATCTGATGGAGGCTGTAGAACTGTCAAACATATTCTTCAGTATTCCCCCTTCTCTCTAGGAGCATTTGGGTGCCCAGTCCCCAAAGGTGTATGGAAAAGATGCCACCCTGGTCACCAATGTAGCTGACCGATGTAGAGAGACAAGTGCCTTAGCAGAATCAAATCTAAAGCTTGTGTGGTCCAGAGAAGAGAACTCTACTACCTATGGCAAGAGCCTGGGCTCCTGACGGGGACAATATAATTCTCCCCATTGCATGTCGTTACATGTCAGTTACACTAGCTAACAGCTCAGCACCGGGAATAAACACTACTTTAGTTTTTTTCTGTTAAGTTAAAACAGCAGTTACCTTGCCAGCTACATCAATCAACTAAAGAGTAGCCAGTTTCTGCTCTGCTTGCTTTTACAACTGGGAAAAAGAGCAACACACAGACTCCTCTGTTCAACTCTCCCGTGCCGCCTGCTATGTTGTGTCCAGCCAGCCTTCCAGAAGCTTTCCCTTTCACACAGCCTACCCGACCGCTCTGTGCCGTCCGCAAGGTCCTAAAGCACACACAGTTGCCACTTTTTGTATCATATTGCAATGATAAAACTGGGGGGACAAAAGTGCAATTTCTGAATGTGGGTGGGACGTGACCCCCCCTGTCTCCAGTGAAAGTTGCAGCCCTGCAAATATCCCTTTTCAGTAGTGCTCAAAGCATGCCTTTCCGAGAGCAGCATTTTTTTTCAACTAGAAGCAATGAGCCGAATCAGTCCTCCATGACAACAAAATCATAAACAACAGAGTAGGTTAATAAGTCCTTAGTTTATGAGTTACAGTGCATTCGGAAAAGTATTCAGACCCCTTTCCTTTTCCACATTTTGTTACGTTTCAGCCTTATTCTAAAATGGATTAAATAAAAGGAGTACATTGTTTTCCCCCCTCATCAATCTACACACAATACCCCATAATGACAAAGCGAAAACAGGTTTTTAGAAATGTTAGAAAATTTATAAAATAAAATAAACAGAAATACACCAAGCCATGAGGTCGAAGGAATTGTGGACAGGATTGTGTCGAGGCACATATCTGGGAAAGGGTACCAAAAAATGTCTGCAGCATTGAAGGTCCCCAAGAACACAGTGGCCTCCATCATTCTTAAATGGAAGAAGTTTGGAACCACCAAGACGCTTCCTAGAGATGGCCGCCCGGCCAAACTAGAGCAATCGGGGGAGAAGGGCCTTGGTCAGGGAGGTGACCAAGACTCTATGGCCTGAATGCCAAGGCTGCAAGAAAAATACATATGTTCAACTTTCACTTTCAACCAAATGCAGATTGGATGTCGGGTATAGTCTTCTTTTCAACATCTTTTCAACAACATTTTGCTAGGTGGGGTAGCCCAATTTCAAAACACAGTTTTATTGTGTTCAATAATCATATTACTTGTATTTTTTTAAACGAGCATCTTAAAACAACAATGTTGTTTTGTGGCAATAAATCACTGATATCGATTAAATCAGGTTGTACGTGCTGTTGAAACTAACTAAAAAGTAACATGGAAATGGGAGATATATTTTACCTCACTGGTTGGAGGACAACCTGCAGAATACAGTCAGCTACATTTTAAGTGATGCATTTAAATTCAGGGGTCCCCAAAACAAAGACAAATTCAATACTTATTTCTCATCACTCATATCGATATCACAAAATCAATTGGGGAGGGGGGAGATGAGGTTGCTGGTCCTGTTAAAACTAACAGCTCAAAAAACCACACGGAATCTGGGAATAATGTGTAGAGGAACATTTGTAGAAAACATCTAGCTACATTTTGAAGTGTTGCACACATTCTAAATCGTGACATTATTCATTAAAATACTCCTTCTACATTGTTAAAACATTCTACATTGTGACATTATTTCATTGACATCATGGAACACCTCCTTCATGTATGAATTGTCTGATGTTTAATCAGACATCTTTTATCAGAGTATCTCTTGTCACATTGATCACAGCTATGAGATTGTGTGTGTGTTCTCTGGTGTATAGTACAACAGGTAGCTGCAACAAAACGCTTCCCACATTGATTACAGCTATAAGGTTTCTCTCCTGTGTGTGTTCTCTGGTGTATAGTCAGCTGGCTAAATGTAACAAAACGCTTCCCACATTGATTACAGCTATAAGGCTTCTCTCCAGTGTGTGTTCTCTGGTGTACAGTCAGCTGGCTAGATGCAACAAAACTATTCCCACATTGATTACAGCTAAAAGGTTTCTCTCCTGTGTGTGTTCTCTGGTGTGTTTTCAGGCTTCCAGATGTAACAAAACTATTCCCACATTGGTTACAGCTATAAGGTTTCTCTCCTGTGTATGTTCTCTGGTGTGATTTTAAATATCCTGAGGAAATAAAACTCTTTCCACAGTAAGAGCAGTGGTAAGGTTTCTCTCCTGTGTGTGTTCTCTTGTGTATAGTAAGACAGCTAGTTGTAAAAAAACTCTTCCCACATTGATCACAGCTGTAAGGTTTCTCTCCTGTATGGATTCTCTGATGTGCTACCAGGCTGCTTGAGTGACTAAAACTCTTCCCACATTGATCACAGCTATAAGGCTTCGCTCCTGTATGGATTCTCTGATGTACTATCAGGCTGCTTGAGTGACTAAAACTCTTCCCACATTGATAACAGCTGTAAGGTTTCTCTCCTGTGTGTGTTATGTGGTGTGATTTTAACTGTCCTGATGAAGAAAAACTCTTCCCACAGTCAGAGCAGTGGTAAGATTTCTCTCCTGTATGGATTCTCTGATGTATTTTAAGGGTTGCTAAAGAGATGCATCTCTTCCCACAGTCAGAGCAGTGGTAAGGTTTCTCTCCTGTGTGTGTTCTCTGGTGTATAGTCAGCTGGCTAGATGTAGTAAAACTCTTCCCACATTGATCACAGCTATAAGGTTTCTCTCCAGTGTGAATTCTCGTGTGTACTTTTAGTGAATCTGAGCTTGAGTAACTCTTCCGACAGTCAGAGCAGTGGTGAGATTTCTTCCCCGTGGGTTTCCGCTGGTGTTTCTTGAGATGTTCTGATGTGGAAAGACTCTTCTCTGCCTTGTCAGCTTCATGATGTTGTTGAGGCTCCCCAGAGGATCCACAATAGTCACGTCTCTCTCCTGTGTGAACAACAAAGTCAGACAGATGGTTAATGTCCCACAACAGCAGAAATCCACTGTTTATTTGAGCTAAAAGGTGATGTCCATGATGCTTTACATCAATTTACGTCTGTAATTCATTTTTAAATGCTTTTACAAACTTATTTGACAATTGTCTTAATAAGACATCAAGTGAGCAACAACAGCCATTTTCTGTCTTATTTTTTCACTGGTATAGTGAATGATTCTAGGCTAGAAATGAGTTATTAAAGTTTCTGAAACCCTAAGCACTTTGCCAGATGACTTTTGATCACCAATATAGGCCCATTTCTGTGATTGCAAGAATTGCAGCATTAAGATCTGTGTCGGTATTCCCAATTTCACCACCGTGGGGTAAACTCAAGGAGTTCTCAGAGGCTGCCAGCAAAAATAGCCTCCATTTACAGAGTGCATTTCACACTACTTTTGGATTATAATTGTAAGGCTCGTTTGAATGTCCTGCTTAATATAATGTTTGTGCCATCGTCTCAAATCAACTGCTTTATACTTTATTTGCTACCAGCCTGTTAATGAGCGTTAGCATTCAAGCTAACAAGTGCTGCATCCAAAATACATATTTTGCAACTATCACAACCAAATATGTGACCCACCGTCCCTTTTCAGTCTCATGTAGTTACATATATTTAGAAAAGGAATACTTTCACCAAATTGCGAAAATGGATTCTCTGAACATTATCTCACCAGGTTACCTGATTAGGCAAACCATTAACAGTATTACATTGTCTACTGTTGCTATTAAAAATTTTATTAACTTCAAGTACTAAAGGTAGTAGATTACAATTAGGGAAAACCTAAAACCCAAAGACAAAACCAATATCTAGACCTAGGGCCTATATCATCAGATCCTCTGAGGAACTTTTGGTTGAACAAATTAATCCCTTTGGGGCTGGACATTTAATGTCCACGGCCTTTTTCATTTCAAAAGTCCTGATCTCCTAAAATATATGTTTGCCGGGTTGCTTTCACCTCTCTGGGAGGAAGGACGTCAACATTGCACAGCAGCTGAAACCTGGTTCCATCTGAGTGGCTCCAGATAAATAAAGCTGTAATGAAGGAAAGCTGACTAAAATAGACAACCCAAAAAAAGGCATTTTGATTATTTTTTTTACATAAAAAAAAAAGTTCAAATGCCTCTCCTGTGAAGTAGTGAGGTGTGACACATACACCCAGCCTTCTGTAATGGATCACATATGTGACCGACCGGCTCAATTCGGTCTTATGTAGCAAAATTTGACATTTAGTTTTTAACATTGGATAAAAGTAGAGACTCGGGAGCTAGAAAATGTTATATCATACACTACAGTTGAGAAACAATGGGAAAGTTATTCTGCTGTGAAAGTTGATAAACTTGTAACCCCACTTTTGAGAAAATAGCCCTTGTGCTAAACAGAGTGAGTACGGTAGTGGCAGGGTAGACCATGTGAGGCCATGTGCTAAACAGAGTGAGTACGGTGGTGGCAGGGTAGACCATTTGAGGCCATGTGCTAAACAGAGTGAGTACGGTAGTGGCAGGGTAGACCATGTGAGGCCATGTGCTAAACAGAGTGAGTACGGTAGTGGCAGGGTAGACCATGTGAGGCCATGTGCTAAACAGAGTGAGTACGGTAGTGGCAGGGTAGACCATGTGAGGCCATGTGCTAAACAGAGTGAGTACGGTAGTGGCAGGGTAGACCATTTGAGGCCATGTGCTAAACAGAGTGAGTACGGTAGTGGCAGGGTAGACCATGTGAGGCCATGTGCTAAACAGAGTGAGTACGGTAGTGTACTAAACAACCAAATAATTCAAGACCAAAGGATGGTTTATACCATATAGCTGACAACGTCTTTACTTTAACTAATTTGTATTAATTATTACATGAAAATAAACTCACAACAAGATCATGTTTTACAAGTTAATGGCGAGCTAATTACTGAAAATAGCTTACGGTTGTGAGTGTGACTAAATAAAATCAGGGCATTCTACAGGAGAATTCTAGAACTCGGACACTGTCTCTCGTTGGACTAACGTTATATCCTAATTTGACTTTGGTGCAGGTCAATTTCTTCACATTACCGTCTCTGGTAAACACACACTATATCAAATAAAATCAAAGTGTATTTGTCACATGCACAGGATACAGAAGGTGTAAACGGTACAGTGAAATGGTTACTTGCATAGTGGAGTCTTTTTGTTTAGACATGTAGCTAGCTAGCTAAACAATTAACCATAATCCCAACTCATTACGTTACTACCCTGCATGAATCTGCAGGTAGCTAAAGCTAACCAACTAGGTTCAATGTTAGCTAGCTAGCTAACATTAGGCTATAACTAGTAATGCAAATGGCTCTGAGATACGAATAATATTACATTTACATTTTAGTCATTTAGCAGACGCTCTTATCCAGAGCGACTTACAGTTACTGAGTGCATACATTTTTCATACTGGCCCCCCGTGGGAATCGAACCCACATCCCTGGCGTTGCACGCGCCATGCTCTACCAACTGAGCTACAGTTATAACCCAACCCTGATCTGTACTTCTCCACAACTTTGTCCCTGACCTGTACTACACAGGTCATACATGTAACGTTAGCTAGCGAGCCAGACAGCTAACGTTAGCTAGCGAGCCAGACAGCTAACGTTAGCTAGCGAGCCAGACAGCTAACGTTAGCTAGCGAGCCAGACAGCTAAAGTTAGCTAGCGAGCCAGCCAGCTAACATTAGCTAGCTATCTAACAGTACACTTTAACTTGCAATGAAAACTACTTGCTGACAAAATTAGAAACTTATAATATCTGAAAATGTAGCTAGCTAGACTCTCTTACCCATACATGGATGAGCGTTTCTCCCGCTCTGTCACGGATGCCATGGTTGCCCTTAGTTTGAAGATGTAATCTGGAGACAGGTGTTTTATACAACAGCCTTCGTGTCTTTTCTTTTGGACTCCCTCCGCATAGGACAATGTGTGACGTTGGGATCACGTTTCTAAATGATTGGAAACTCAGCATTTCATGCCGTTCCACACGTGAACTTACAGGGACACAACACTATATACACTGAGTGTACAAACCATTTGGACCACCTGCTCTTTCCATGACATAGACTGACCAGGTGAATCCAGGTGAAAGATATGTTCCTTATTGATGTCACTTCTTAAATCCACTCCAATCAGTGTAGATGAAGGGGAGGAGACAAGTTAACCCCCTACAGTTATTGTCTGCACCGCCGCTGGAATCGAATTAGCATCGTACAAACCCCCCCATAAAGGTCTGTTTAAGCTATGTTTGTCAGACAAGTGAGACCTCCTGATAATCTCACGAGAACGTCTGTAGAGTCCGAACAGTTTGGGCCACTAATATGACCCCTCTTTGGAAAGGTAAGTCTCTCACGAACACGTACATGTCGGTTGTTTTGCTCTAGGATGCCCAGAAGCCTAATCTGAAGGCAGTCCGGTACCTGTTTAATAAATGGAAGTATATAGTAGTTTATATAGTAGTTATATGCCTAGTAGTTTGGTGCCTAAAAAAGGGGTTCAATATCCCTCTGTGTGTGTATATATATATATATATATATATATATATATATATATATATATATATATATATATATATATATATATATATATATATATATATATATATGAGGTGAACAGAGCCTTTTACAATTTACAATCAGCAGAGTAATGTGAGTCACTATGACCTTTGACCTCACACACCCGATACACATGAAGAAAACATGGTTGACACTTCCGCTCCATAGCACTCACGTCGGTAGCCATGAAGTGCTTTGAAAGGCTGGTCATGGCTCACATCAACACCATCATCCCGGAAATCCTAGACCCACATCAATTCGCATACCCCACCAACACATGAAGAAAACATGGTAGCTTATGATGCCCTGATCTGCCGGGGAGGGGTGGAACCAGCCATGACCAAGCATTTTTAGGTCTGCTGTATAAGACCCTGTATTCTCTGTATGATTAAGCTCTCGGTCTTAGACTCAAGAAGTGTGGGGTCGACCAGCTTCCTTATTGCAATTTGTACAATAAAGCATTGATTGTTTGAAGAAGTATTTAAGTCTCTCCTTATTGGTTAGAATTTCCACGACAATGTTCTGGGATTCATCCAATGGATACCACCTCAGTAACCAAGGAGCGGGACACAAATCCGTATGCTTATAAGAAATCCTGCTATGCCCTCAGACAAACCATCAAACAGGCAAAGCGTCAATACAGGACTAAGACTGAATCCTACTACACCGGCTCTGATACTTGTCGGATGTGGCAGGGTTTGCAAATCATTACGGACTACGAAGGGAAACCCAGCCGCGAGCTGCCCAGTGACGCGATTCTACCAGACGAGCTAAATGCTTTTTATGCTCGCTTCGAGGCAAGCAACACTGAAGCATGCATGAGAGCATCAGCTGTTCCGGACGACTGTGTTATCACGCTCTCCGTAGCCGATGTGAGCAAGACCTTTAAACAGGTCGACATTCACAAGGCCGCAGGGCCAGACGGATTACCAGGACTTGTACTCAGAGCATGCGTGGACCATCTGGCAAGTGTCTTCACTGACATTTTCAACCTCTCCCTGACCGAGTCTGTAATACCTACATGTTTCAAGCAGACCACCATAGTCCCTGTGCCCAAGAAAGCGAAGGTAACCTGCCTAAATGACTTCCGCTCCATTGCACTCACGTCGGTAGCCATGAAGTGCTTTGAAAGGCTGGTCATGGCTCACATCAACACCATCATCCCAGAAATCCTAGACCCACTCCAATTCGCATACCCCCCCAACAGATCCACAGATGAAGCACTCTCAATTGCACTCCACACTGCCCTTTCCCACCTGAACAAAAGGAACACCTATTTGAAAATGCTGTTCATTGACTACAGCTCAGCGTTCAACACCGTAGTGCCCACAAAGCTCATCACTAAGCTAAGGACCCTGGGACTAAACACCTCCCTCTGCAACTGAATCCTGAACTTCCTGACGGGCCGCCCCCAGGTGGTAAGGGTAGGCAACAACACATCTGCCACACTGACACTCAACACAGGTGGCCCTTCAGGGGTGCGTGCTTAGTCCCCTCCTGTACTCCCTGTTCACCCATGACTGCATGGCCAGGCACGACTCCAACACCATCATGAAGTTTGCTGACGACACAACAGTGGTAGGCCTGATCACCGACAATGATGAGATAGCCTATAGGGAGGAGGTCAGAGACCTGGCAGTGTGGTGCCAGGAGAACAACCTCTCCCTCAGTGTGAGCAAGACAAAAGAGCTGATCGTGGACTACAGGAAAAGGAGGGTCAAACAGGCCCCCATTAACATCGACGGGGCTGCAGTGGAGCGGGTCGAGCGTTTCAAGTTCCTTGGCGTCCACATCACCAACAAACTATCATGGTCCAAACACAACAAGACAGTCGTGAAGAGGGCACCACAACACCTTTTCCCCCTCAGGAGACTGAAAAAGATTTGGCATGGGTTCCCAGATCCTCAAGAAGTTCTACTGCTGCACCATCGAGAGCATCCTGACCGGTTGAATCACCGCCTGGTAAGGCAACTGCTTGGCATCCGACCGTAAGGCGCTAGAGGGTAGTGCGTACGGCCCAGTACATCACTGGGGCCAAGCTTCCTGCCAACCAGGACCTATATACTAGGCAGTGTTAGAGGAAGGCTCAAAACATTGTCAAAGACTCCAGTCACAAAAGTCTGTTCTCCATAGACTGTTCTCTCTGCTACCGCACGGCAGGCGGTACCGGAGCGCCAAGTTTAGGTCCAAAAGGCTCCTTAACAGCTTCTACCCCCAAGCCATAAGACTCCTGAAAAGCTAATCGTGGCTACTGATGAACAATTAATCAAATGGCCACCCGTACTATTTACATTGACACCCCCCTTTACCCCTACCTACATGTACAAATTACCTCGATTAACCTATTAATCCCGCATATTGACCCGGTACCGGTACCCCCTGTATATAGCCTCGTTATTGTGTTACTTTTTATTAAATGTTTTACTTTAGTTTATTTAGTAAATATTTTCTTATCTCTATTTCTTGAACTGTATTGTTGGTTAAGGGCTTGTAAATAAGCATTTCACGGTAAGGTCTACACCTGTTGTATTCGGCGCATGTGACAAATATAATTTGATTTGAGAACTGGGTCATCTGGCTGTTCTTCTGCTGCACCATCGAGAGCATCCTGTTCTTCTTCGCCATTTTCCTGCTAGCAGCAGCTGCAGGTAGAGACGACATTTGTGTTTTTCATCAGAAGTATTTTTGTATGCTTCTAAGTCGCTTTTCCATGTAACTGATATCTTGGACAATTAGTTTTTAACAAAATATGTAAGTAGGCGTTGAATAATGAGTTAAAATATAGTTGGAGCTACACAGCCTCTTTAGTTAGCTGCTGCTCCTCGCCACATCAAGTCCCTATTTTTGCATATTTATGATACTGAATGTATGACCCAGCTGTGCTTCAGCTTCAGCTCACAGACGGATGGTCTGACATTCTCCTGTAGAATTCTCTGATACAGAGCAGAATTCATGGTTCCTTCTATTAAGGCAAGTCGTCCAGGTCCTGAGGCAGCAAAGCATCCCCAAACCATCACACCACCACCACCATGCTTGACCTTTGGTATGAGGTTCTTACTGTGGAATGCAGTGTTTGGTTTTCGCCAGGCATAATGGGATCCATCTGGTCCAAAACATTTACTCAAGTTTGCCAAAAAGCACCTGGATGATCATCAAGACTCTTGGAAGAATGTTCTATGGACAGATGAGTCAAAAGTATAACTTTTTTGACCACATGGGTCTCATTATACCCATTACGCCATCTGCCCGGTACAGTTGAAACCGGGATTCATCTGTGAAGAGCACACTTCTCCAGCGTGTCAGCAGCCATCGAATGTGAGAATTTGTCCACTGTAGGTTATGACGCCGAACTGCAGTCAGGTCAAGACCCTGGTGAGGTCGACGAGCACGCAGATGAGCTTCCCTGAGACGGTTTCTGAAAGTTTGTGCAGAAATTATTTGGTTGTGCAAACCCACAGTTTCATCAGCTGTCCGCGGGCTGGTCTCAGATGATACCAGAGGTGAAGAAGCCGGATGTGGAGGTCCTGGGCTGGCGTGGTTACACGTGGTCTGCGGTTAAGAGGCCGTTTGGACGTACTGACAAATTCTCTAAAGCGACGTTGGAGGTGGCCTCTGTTCCACTCTGCTCTCCTCCTCCTCTCCTCTGTTCCACTCTGCTCTCCTCCTCAGTTCCACTCTGCTCTCCTCTGTTCCACTCTGCTCTCCTCTCCTCTGTTCCACTCTGCTCTCCTCTCTCCTCTCCTCTGTTCCACTCTGTTCTCCTCTCTCCTCTCCTCTGTTCTCCTCTCTCCTCTCCTCCACTCCTCTCTCCTCCGTTCCACTCTCCTCCTCTCTGTTCCACTCTGTTCTCCTCTCTCCTCTCCTCTGTTCTCCTCTCTCCTCTCCTCTGTTCCTCTCTGTTCTCCTCTCTCCTTTCCTCTGTTCTCCTCTCTCCTTTCCTCTGCTCTCCTTTCTCCTTCCATCTCCCCTCCTGGCTCTCTCCCCTCTCCTCCTCTCCTCTCTCCTTTCCTCCTCTCTCCTTTCTCCTTCCATCTCCCCTCCTGGCTGTCTCCCCTCCTCTCCTCTCTCCTCTCCTCTCCTTTCCTCTCCTCTCTCCTCTCTCCTTCCATCTCCCCTCCTGGCTCTCTCCCCTCCTCTCCTCCGTTCTGTCCCTCATGCATCCCTACCTCACTCCCGGGATTCTGCCTCTTCTCTGTCTAGTAAAATAAGCCAAACACTTGTTATAAAAACGATAGCTTAAGCTTGTAAAGAGTTAGCTAACTAAATAAAGTTTTATTTAATTTAGGCTGATTTGACCTTAGCTAGCTAAGTTAACGTTACCTGACACTCTTGTCCCCCGCTCCCCCTTTCTCTTCCGCTGCTGTGGCTGGAAATATTTCAATAAACTCATCTGAGAAAAAGAAATCTAATCGAAGACAGATAAATGTAGCCATCTTGCTTGCACTTGATAGAGTTCCAAACTAACTAGCTAGCTAACTTGCTAGACTGGTAATGTTAGTTAAACATGTTTCTATCATCAACATACTTTGTGGATATTGGATAGATAATTGCCGTTACAATTGTGGCAGCAATATTATAGATCTAGATGATGTTAGTAGAGTTTTTAGGTTTTAGCTAGCTTATATAGTTAACTAGTTGGCTAGCTAACGTTAGTCAAACAAACAAGCTAACGTACCTTTCTTGCCGTTTCTCGCGAATGTGCTTTACAGAACTTTATTGAAACTATGTTTGGTAGAAAAATGATGTTTCTTTTGGTGTGGCAGCAATGATTCTACTGTGGCGCAGTAAATGAGGAAAACACTGACTGTATATTTGCAAAAAAAAGCTTGGTCGACCAACAGCCTATCGACCAAACAGTCAGCCAGTCGACTAAATGGGGTCAGCCCTAATAGCTATTGATTCTTGAAGAATATAACTTATAAATGCCTCAAATGTATTTCCCCATCAGAAACCAAAACATAAGCTTGTATAAAGCCACTGTTTGTAAACAAATACTGTATATCTATATTAAAACTGTGATTTTGACCTTATGGACGGCCAGTCCTTGTATTCATAGTGTAGTGAATTCCAGGGGGTAGCCCTGAGCTGGACTCAAACCTGGGTCCAGAGACTGTCAAGCCAACACCTTCTAACTGTTATACCAAGATGTCTGAACTTGTTGATGAGGTCGCTAGGTTTTGGGTTAAGGTTGCTACAATAGCTTTCTCTATGAATTTGAGAGTGGTTACATTTCTCCAGCCCCCATCCCTCAGCTGTTTACCAAACCAAGTCTCTGTGCAGCCATTTTGTTGCTGTTTAAATCCTAGGTTGTCCCTTTAAAAAAATCCACACATCAATCAAACAATCTGCAGTTCAAACAATAACTAATCTGCCACTCCGCCACTGTTTTGGTAATAAGATGATAGATGGGACTGGAGAAATGTAACTACTCTCAAATTCATAGACAGACCTATGGATGCAAGGACTGACCATCCATGATATCAACATTATAGTTTTAACCATGTTGAGGCTATACAGTGTTGGTTTACATTTACATTGTTTCTAAACATTGGAGTAAAAAAAGCTTATTTTGGGATCTGATGGGGTACGACAGTTGAACTAAGCTCATGAGGCATGTGTTATATTCTTCAAGAATCAATGGCTATATATAAATAATTTAAAAGTCGAAATATGGATGTAGCAACTGCAGATTTCACCTTTAACGCCACACATCAGTTCAACAACTGCAGAGTTTGTGCCTCTGTTTTTAAGACAGTACTTACTAGTGTTAATCAGGGCCCGGTTTCTCAAAAGCATCTTACTGCTAAGTTCATCATTAGAACCATTGGATGCCTTAAGATGCCTTTGGGAAACCGGAACCAGATATCCAGTTTCCTCCTCTTCTTCCTCCTCCTTTTTCGATGTGACAGTCATCTCCTCCTCTTTCACTCCAAAAACGGGAGCCTCCTCTTCTTTCACTGTAACATCCCCCTCCTCTTTCACTCTGAACGCGTCTTCCTCTTCTTTCACTGTAACATCTTCCTCCTCTTCTTTCACGGTAACAGCCTCACCCTCTACTTGTTTTTGTATTGTAACATCCTCCTCCTCTTTCACTCTGAACGCGTCTTCCTCTTCTTTCACTGTAACATCCTCCTCCTCTTTCACCCTGAACGCGTCTTCCTCTTCTTTCACTGTAACGTCTTTCTCTTCTTCTTTCACGGTAACAGCCTCACCCTCTACTTGTTTTTGTATTGTAACATCCTCCTCTTCCTCCTCCTCTTTCACTAGAGCTTCTTTCTCCGTCCAGCAGACCTCCTCTTCTTTAGCAGGAGGAGAGTAGCTTAGTGAGCTCATGGTCGGGGATGTTAGCTAGCTAGGCTAGTGCTAACTTAACCAGCCAGCTAGCTGACCAATAACAACAACACCGTAAATATGAAATTAAATGGGATAACTAACTAGACGACAGAAGTGGGTTTAAAACACAGTGGCTAATATACACGAAAGCGTCTAAAGAGCTTTATTGGTTGGGCTATTTTGTCTAGCAAGCTACCGAGGTGTCTGACTAACTGTTGCTGCTGTTGAAAGAAGCGTCCCGTCCACTAGATTATACGTCACACTAGCAGCATAGCCTTAAAGTCCCACATCGCCATCTGCTGACTGGAGTGGGTAACGAAGTTGAGTAAAATGTAGATTTTATTTTCAGACAAAAAGTTAAAGGGTAGGAGGCATGAGTTTATTTGCATATGTCCTTCAGGGAACGCCCACTGGGTGATGCGCATGTGTGCAATAACTCAATTCGAATTTATGACAGTAAAATATTTTTATGATGACTATAACATTTGTTGTCACCTTCAATTCTTACACATTTTCTCATAAAATGTATATTTCAACACTGTCAGCTCTGGCAACATTGCCGCACTCCTAAACTCGGAACCAATCAGAGGTCCCGTACATACCCCTCGTGATCAAGGCAGCCAATGGCCTGCTTCTGTCTACGATGTAACTACAGCCTCTTGTGAAAACTGCTGTTTGATGAAGAGAAACAGATATATCTAGCTCCCGAAGACTGAAATAAGATAAATATGTTTTCGAGTGTACTTGAAATATCCAGCATGCAATACAAATTGTCTTGATAGTATGAAGAGGTAACTCCACGGACATTTATTACATTTATTGAAAGCTAGTCAATGTTACAGTTTTAATAGCCTAGCCAGCTACTGTAAATGTCAATGTGTGTTTCATTATCTAGTGCTCTCTCTGTCAGTTAATTGACATTTTGAATCATGTTTTGTCATGATTATATATCTCATTTCAAGTAACTAGCTGCAGGCTTAAAGAAACATTCCAATCATATACTTTGCACAGAAACCCAAATAAAAGCATGTATATAGAAAGAAGTGTGTGTGTCATGTCTGCTAGAATGGAGGTTTAGAAACGACAGCAGCATATTAACCAGTACATATGGCATAGCCTACACATATAGCATACCTTGCAGTACAATCTACTCTAAAAACAGTTGGACAATGTGCTGTGCAATAAGATACCCAGAGTTTGATTTCTAAACCAGATGAGTTCTCAAATAGCAGCTGACCAATACCATGGTGGGCATCATGTTGGATGCATTGGAATATAAGGTATGGAAACTGATAAAGAGCCTGTAGGATTATAGACAAAACTGTTGGGAAATGAATGTTTGACTTTCAAATACTAAATGTTTAGTGAATGGGAGTATATTTACGTGCTTTACATGACTAACTGTCCTACTAACCTTCTAGAAGTTGACGGTGCCAAAATCTTACCAATGCATTAATTATTCTACTAACTATGACTGAGTGTGAGACATTTTTTCCAGAATGTACGTTTCATGCATATACATACGAACACCATCACAAAAAGTATTTCACCATTTATTGAGTACGGAGACAAACAGCAAAGGTGTCTCAGGCAGTATGTGAAGTATCTAAATATAGTTTAACCTACCAATCAATGTATATCAAGTGCTATGGAGGGCACAATCTTACAATGTTGCAGTCCAGAAATGAGAGCTTTACCCTCTATGCCAAAGTCTGGGCATCTGATGGAGGCTGTAGAACTGTCAAACATATGCTTCAGTATTCCCCCTTCTCTCTAGGATCATTTGTGTGCCCAGTCCCCAAAGTTGTATGGAAAAGATGCCACCCTGGTCACCAATGTAGCTGACCGATGTAGAGAGACAAGTGCCTTAGCAGAATAAAATCTAAAGCTTGTGTGGTCCAGAGATGAGAACATTACCATCCATGGTAAAAGCCTGGGCTCCTGATGGGGACAATAGAATTCTCCCCATTGCATGTCGTTACATGTCAGTTACACTAGCTAATAGCTCAGCACCGGGAATAAACACTACTTTCACTTTTTTTCTGTTAAGTTAAACAGCAGTTACCTTGCCAGCTACATCAATCAACTAAAGAGTAGCCAGTTTCTGCTCTGCTTGCTTTTACAACTGGGAAAAAGAGCAACACACAGACTCCTCTGTTCAGCTCTCCCGCCTGCTATGTGGTGTCCAGCCAGCCTTCCAGAAGCTTTCCCTTTCACACAGCCTACCCGACCGCTCTGTGCCGTCCGCAAGGTCCTAAAGCCCCCCCGTCTCCAGTGAAAGTTGCGGCCCTGCAAATATCCCTTTTCAGTAGTGCTCAAAGCATGCCTTTCCGAGAGCAGCATTTCTTTTTCAACTAGAAGCAATGAGCCGAATCAGTCCTCCATGACAACAAAATCATAGACAACAGAGTAGGATAATAAGTCCTTAGTTTATGAGTTACAGTGCATTCGGAAAAGTATTCAGACCCCTTTCCTTTTCCACATTTTGTTACGTTTCAGCCTTATTCTAAAATGGATTAAATAAAAGGAGTACATTGTTTCCCCCCTCATCAATCTACACACAATACCCCATAATGACAAAGCAAAAACAGGTTTTTAGAAATGTTAGAACATTTATAAAATAAAATAAACATAAATACACCAAGCCATGAGGTCGAAGGAATTGTCTGTAGAGCTCCGACACAGAATTGTGTCGAGGGACAGATCTGGGGAAGGGGTACCAAAAAATGTCTGCAGCATTGAAGGTCCCCAAGAACACAGTGGCCTCCATCATTCTTAAATGGAAGAAGTTTGGAACCACCAAGACGCTTCCTAGAGATGGCCGCCCAGCCAAACTAGAGCAATCGGGGGAGAAGGGCCTTGGTCAGGGAGGTGACCAAGACTCTATGGCCTGAATGCCAAGGCTCCAAGAAAAATACATATGTTCAACTTTCACTTTCAACTAAATGCAGATTGGATGTCGAGTATAGTCTTCTTTTCAACAACATTTTGCTAGATGGGGTAGCCCAATTTCAAAACACAGTTTTATTGTGTTCAATAATCATATTACTTGTATTTTTTTAAACAAGCATCTTAAAACAACAATGTTGTTTTGTGGCAATAAATCACTGATATCGATTAAATCAGGTTGTACATGCTGTTGAAACTAACTAAAAAGTCACATGGAAATGGGAGATATCTTTTACCTCACTGGTTGGAGGACAACCTGCAGAATACAGTTAGCTACATTTTAAGTGATGCATTTAAATTCAGGGGTCCCCAAAACAAAGACATATTCAATACTTCTCTCCTGTGTGTGTTCTCTGGTGTGTTTTCAGGGTTCCAGATGTAACAAAACTATTCCCACATTGATTACAGCTATAAGGTTTCTCTCCTGTGTGTGTTCTCTGGTGTATAGTCAGCTTGTTAGATGCAACAAAACGCTTCCCACATTGATTACAGCTAAAAGGCTTCTCTCCTGTGTGTGTTCTCTGGTGTCTAGTCAGCTGGCTAGATGCAACAAAACGCTTCCCACATTGATCACAGCTATGGAGTTTCTCTCCTGTATGGATCCTCTGATGTACTATCAGGCTGCTTGAGTGACTAAAACTCTTCTCACATTGATCACAGCTATAAAGCTTCGCTCCTGTATGGATCCTCTGATGTACTATCAGGCTGCTTGAGTGACTAAAACTCTTCTCACATTGATCACAGCTGTAAAATGTCTCTCCTGTGTGTGTGTTATGTGGTGTGATTTTAACTGTCCTGATGAACAAAAACTCTTCCCACAGCCAGAGCAGTGGTAAGGTTTCTCTCCTGTGTGTGTTCTCTGGTGTATAGTCAGCTGGTTAGATGGAGTAAAACTCTTCCCCCATTGATCACAGCTATAAGGTTTCTCTCCAGTGTGAATTCTCGTGTGTACTTTTAGTGAATCTGAGCTTGAGTAACTTTTCCCACAGTCAGAGCAGTGGTGAGATTTCTTCCCTGTGGGTCTCCGCTGGTGTTTCTTGAGGTGTTCTGATCTGGAGAGACTCTTCTCTGCCTCGTCAGCTTCATGATGTTGTTAAAGCTCCCCAGAGGATCCACAATAGTCACGTCTCTCTCCTGTGTGAACAACAAAGTCAGACAGATGGTTAATGTCCCACAACAGCAGAAATCCACTGTTTATTTGAGCTAAAAGGTGATGTCCATGATGTTGTACATCAATTTACGTCTGTAATTCACATTTAAATGCTTTTACAAACTTATTTGACAATTGTCTTAATAAGACATCAAGTGAGCAACAACAGCCATATTCTGTCTTATTTTTTCACTAGTATAGTGAATGATTCTAGGCTAGAAATGAGTTATTAAAGTTTCTGAAACCCTAAGCACTTTGCCAGATTACTTTTGATCACCAATATAGGCCCATTTCTGTGATTGCAAGAATTGCAGCATTAAGATCTGTGTCGGTATTCACAATTTCACCACCGTGAAATTTGCCAGCAAAAATAGCCTCCATTTACAGAGTGCATTTCACACTACTTTTGGATTATAATTGTAAGGCTCGTTTGAATGTCCTGTTTAATATAATGTTTGTGCCATCGTCTCAAATCAACTGCTTTATACTTTAAAAAACACTTCAACTTCAACCAGTAAAATGCTCTTTGGCTAGCTTTGCTACCAGCCTGTTAATGAGCGTTAGCATTCAAGCTAACAAGTGCTGCATCCAAAATACATATTTTGCAACTATCACAACCAAATATGTGACCCACCGTCCCTTTTCAGTCTCATGTAGTTACATATATTTAGAAAAGGAATACTTTCACCAAATTGCGAAAATGGATTCTCTGAACATTATCTCACCAGGTTACCTGATTAGGCAAACCATTAACATTATTACATTGTCTACTGTTGTATAGCTACAGTACTGCTCTTTGTTAGGGTTAGATCATCAGATCCTTCTACTGTTGTATAGCTACAGTACTGCTCTTTGTTAGGGTTAGATCATCAGATCCTTCTACTGTTGTATAGCTACAGTACTGCTCTTTGTTAGGGTTAGATCATCAGATCCTTCTACTGTTGTATAGCTACAGTACTGCTCTTTGTTAGGGTTAGATCATCAGATCCTTCTACTGTTGTATAGCTACAGTACTGCTCTTTGTTAGGGTTAGATCATCAGATCCTTCTACTGTTGTATAGCTACAGTACTGCTCTTTGTTAGGGTTAGTGTAACCCTAAGCCAGGACATGTAATGTCCACGGCCTTTTCATTGCAAAAGTCCTGCTCTTCTCAGAAATATATGTTTGCTGGGTTGTGTCTAGTCCGGGGGATGCTTTCACGGCAGAATGCAACTGGCCAGCTCAGCTATCTGTCTTAATGTTGCTTCATCCCGAAACGAGACATCTGTAAACAATGGCTTGTTGCTATAGGGACTTAGAAGACTTCTGTAAACAATGGCTTGTTGCTATAGGGACTTAGAAGACTTCTATAAACAATGGCAAGCTATAACGGTACCTGTATGCAACTGTCTAGCTAGCTAGCTAGCTATATAGCTAATATGAAAATGACTTTTTGATACAGTTGAGACAATAACGTATGTACATGTAGCTATTTTAGCATTTTACCTGTAGACTCTTACCGGTGTATGGATTATGATAATTCATGGAAGACAAACACTTTCTAAATAATCCTTCCCACTCAGCTTCAACCAGTTCAGACTGCTTTAGCCACAGTAGACAGAACTGTGTCGATACCAGCGGCTGTATTCAGGACAACACTGGTATTGAAAGCTGTAGATACACTTTGCATGTAGTCCATGATGAAAATATTAGTAAATCCAATGGATCTTTGAAATATCCACGGTAGCAGAGAGCAGGACGTGCCATTTGACAGTTGCATATTTTTTTCATTGGCAAGATTAGCTAATTTAGGCATGACATGCCAGCAACAAACGCTGACACTACACATCCAAGTATAACTGATCAAATTATGAAAGACAAGCATTGTAATTTTGAATTCCGTAAAGTGAGTGTGGAAGAGGTGAAAAAAGTATTGTTGTCTATCAACAATGACAAGCCACCGGGGTCTGACAACTTGGATGGAAAACTACTGAGGATAACAGCGGACGATATTGCCATTCCTATTTGCCATACATTCAATTTAAGCCTACTAGAAAGTGTGAAGTCCTCAGGCCTGGAGGGAAGCAAAAGTCATTCCGCTACCTAAGAATATTAAAGCCTCCTTTACTGCCTCAAATAGCCGACCAATCAGCCTGTTACCAACCCTTAGTAAACTTTTGGAGAAAAAAATGGTTTGACCAGATACAATGCTATTTTACTGTAAACAAATTGACAACAGACTTTCAGCATGCTTATAGGGAAGGACATTCAACAAGCATGGCTCTTACACAAATGACTGATTGGCTAAGATAAATGAATTATAAAAAGATTGTGGGTGCTGTTTTGTTAGACTTCAGTGCGGCTTTTGACATTATCGATCATAGTTTGCTGATGGAAAAACGTATGTGTTATGGCTTTACTCCCCCTGCTATATTGTGGATAAAGAGTTACCTGTCTAACAGAACACAGAGGGTGTTCTTTAATGGAAGCCTCTCCAACATAATCCAGGTAGAATCAGGAATTCCCCAGGGCAGCTGTCTAGGCCCCTTACTTTTTTCAATCTTTACTAACGACATGCCACTGGCTTTGAGAAAAGCCAGTGTGTATGTATGCGGATGAAATCACTGCAACACTTAACAAACAAAGAGCTGCAGATAGTTTCAGAATGGGTGGCAAGAAATAAGTTAGTCCTACATATTACAAAAACTAAAAGCATTGTATTTGGGACAAATCATTCACTAAACCCTAAACCTCAACTAATTATTGTAATGAATAATGTGGAAATTGAGCAAGTTGAGGTGACTAAACTGCTTGGAGTAACCCTGATTTGTAAACTGCCATGGTCAAAACATGTTGCTACAACAGTAGCTAAGATGGGGAGAAGTCTGTCCATAATAAAGCGCTGCTCTGCCTTCTTAACAGCACTATCAACAAGGCAGGTCCTACAGGCCCTGGTTACAAATACATGGGACCAACACTTTACATGTTGCGCTTATATATTTGTTCAGTGTAGTTCAATGTCGAGGCCTAATTTAACTGTTAAATGCTTAATACATCATATGACAAGCGTAACGGTATGACTATAACTACTGTTCCCTGAAGGAGGGAAACTAGGTACAACATATTATTAAACCCAAGCCTCGCTGGAAGCCCCGCCTTCCACAGGTGATGAGCGTGAGGCTCGGATTTATTCCTTCAATTTAATACCGTTGGGGGGGGCTAAACTGACATATGGAATCGTTTTAAGATGGTCGTACTATGGATTACTTAGGTTACTTAGACTGAAGCAAATTTGTGTCAGTCTACTCTAAGGGGTTAATGATATGATCACATATGATCATGCTCTCCTTAGCCGATGAGAGTAAGACCTTTAAACAGGTTAACATTCACAAAGCCGCAGGGACAAACGGATTACCAGTCTTCACTGACATGTTCAACGTCTCCCTGACTCAGTACCTACATGTTTCAAGCAAACCACCATAGTGTTCCACACCATAGGGCCCTCAAAGCTCATCACTAAGATAAGGACCCTGGGACTGAACACCTCCATCTGCAACTGGATGCTGAACATCCTGACAGGCTGCCCCCAGGTGGTGAGGGTTGGCAACAGTTGAACTAAGCTCATGAGGATGTTATATTCTTCAAGAATCAATGGCTATACATAAATAATTTTAAAGTCAAAATATGGATGTAGCAACTACAGATTTCAGCTTTAAAACCACACAGCAGTTCAACAACTGCAGAGTTTGTGCCTCTGTTTTTAAGACAGTACTTACTAGTGTTAATCAGGGCCCGGTTTCTCAAAACCATCTTACGGCTAAGTTCATCATTAGAACCATTGGATGCCTTAAGGTGCCTTTGGGAAACCGGAACCAGATATCCAGTTCCCTCCTCTTCTTCCTCCTCCATTTTCGATGTGACAGTCATCTCCTCCTCCTCCTCTTTCACTCTGAACGCGTCTTCCTCTTCTTTCACTGTAACATCCTCCTCCTCTTTCACTCTGAACGCGTCTTCCTCTTCTTTCACTGTAACGTCTTTCTCTTCTTCTTTCACGGTAACAGCTTCACCCTCTACTTGTTTTTGTATTGTAACATCCTCCTCTTCCTCCTCCTCTTTCACTAGAGCTTCTTTCTCCGTCCAGCAGACCTCCTCTTCTTTAGCAGGAGGAGAGTAGCTTAGTGACCTCATGGTCGGGGATGTTAGCTAGCTAGGCTAGTGCTAACTTAACCAGCCAGGTAGCTGACCAATAACAACAACACCGTAAATATGAAATTAAATGGGATAACTAACTAGACGACAGAAGTGGGTTTAAAACACAGTGGCTAATATACACGAAAGCGTCTAAAGAGCTTTATTGGTTCGGCTATTTTGTCTAGCAAGCTACCGAGGTGTCTGACTAACTGTTGCTGCTGTTGAAAGAAGCGTCCCGTCCACTAGATTATACGTCACACTAGCAGCATAGCCTTAAAGTCCCACATCGCCATCTGCTGACTGGGGTGGGTAACGAAGTTGAGTAAAATGTAGATTTTATTTTCAGACAAAAAGTTAAAGGGTAGGAAGCACGAGTTTATTTGCATATGTCCTTCAGGGAACGCCCACTGTGTGATGCGCATGTGTGCAATAACTCAATTCGAATTCATGACAGTAAAATATTTTTATGATGACTATAACATTTGTTGCCACCTTCAATACTTACACATTTTCTCATAATATGTATATTTCAACACTGTCAGCTCTGGCAACATTGCCGCACTCCTAAACTTGGAACCAATCAGAGGTCCCGTACATACCCCTGGTGATGGAGGCAGCCAATGGCCTGCTTCTGTCTACGATGTAACTACAGCCTCTTGTGAAAACTGCTGTTTGATGAAGAGAAACAGATATATCTAGCTCCCGAAGACTGAAATCAGATAAATATAATGTTTCGAGTGCACTTGAAATATTCAGCATGCAATACAAATTTTATTGATAGTATGAAGAAGTAACTCCATGGACCATTTATCCAATTTAATGAAAGCTAGTCAATGTTACAGTTTTAATAGCCTAGCCAGCTACAGTAAATGTCAATGTGTGTTTCATTATCTAGTGCTCTCTCTGTCAGTTAATTGACATTTTGAATCATGTTTTGTCATGATTATATGTCTCATTTCAAGTAACTTGATGCAGGCTTAAAGAAACATTCCAATCATATACTTTGCACAGAAACCCAAATAAAAGCATGTTTATAGAAAGAAGTGTGTGTGTCATGTCTGCTAGAATAGAGGTTTCGAAACGACAGCAGCATATTAACCAGTACATATGGCATAGCCTACACATATAGCATACCTTGCAGTACAATCTACTCTAAAAACAGTTGGACAATGTGATAAGATACCCAGAGTTTGATTTCTAAACCAGATGAGTTCTCAAATAGCAGCTGACCAATACCATGGTGGGCATCATGTTGGATGCATTGGAATATAAGGTATGGAAACTGATAAAGAGCCTATAGGATTATAGACAAAACTGTTGGGAAATGAATGTTTGACTTTCAAATACTAAATGTTTAGTGAATGTGAGTATATTTACATGATTAACTGTCCTGCTAACCTTCTAGAAGTTGACGGTGCCAAAATCTTACCAATGCATTCATTATTCTACTAACTATGACTGAGTGTGAGACAATGTACATTTCATGCATATACATACGAACACTATCACAAAAAGTGTTTCACCATTTATTGAGTACGGAGACAAATACCAAAGGTGTCTCGGGCAGTATGTGAAGTATCTAAATATAGTTTAACCTACCAATCAATGTATATCAAGTGCCATGGAGGGCACAATCTTACAATGTTGCAGTCCAGAAAAGAGAGCTTTACCATCTCTGCCAAAGTCTGGGCATCTGATGGAGGCTGTAGAACTGTCAAACACATGCTTCCATATTCCCCCTTCTCTCTAGGAGCATTTGTGTGCCCAGTCCCCAAAGGTGTATGGAAAAGATGCCACCCTGGTCACCAATGTAGCTGACTGATGTAGAGAGACAAGTGCCTTAGCAGAATAAAATCTAAAGCTTGTGTGGTCCAGAGATGAGAACTCTACTACCTATGGCAAGAGCCTGGGCTCCTGATGGGGACAATAGAATTCTCCCCATTGCATGTCGTTACATGTCAGTTACACTAGCTAATAGCTCAGCACCGGGAATAAACACTACTTTTACTTTTTTTCTGTTAAGTTAAACAGCAGTTACCTTGCCAGCTACATCAATCAACTAAAGAGTAGCCAGTTTCTGCTCTGCTTGCTTTTACAACTGGGAAAAAGAGCAACACACAGACTCCTCTGTTCAACTCTCCCGTGCCGCCTGCTATGTTGTGTCCAGCCAGGCTTCCAGAAGCTTTCCCTTTCACACAGCCTACCCGACCGCAAGGTCCTAAAGCACCCCCGTCTCCAGTGAAAGTTGCGGCCCTGCAAATATGCCTTTCCCGAGAGCAGCATTTCTTTTTCAACTAGAAGCAATGAGCCGAATCAGTCCTCCATGACAACAAAATCATAAACAACAGAGTAGGTTAATAAGTCCTTAGTTTATGAGTTACAGTGCATTCGGAAAAGTATTCAGACCCCTTTCCTTTTCCACATTTTGTTACGTTTCAGCCTTATTCTAAAATGGATTAAATAAAAGGAGTACATTGTTTTCCCCCTCATCAATCTACACACAATACCCCATAATGACAAAGCAAAAAAAGGTTTTTAGAAATGTTAGAACATTTATAAAATAAAATAAACAGAAATACACCAAGCCATGAGGTTGAAGGAATTGTCCGTAGAGCTCCGACACAGAATTGTGTCGAGGCACAGATCTGGGGAAGGGTAGCAAAAAATGTCTGCAGCATTGAAGGTCCCCAAGAACACATTGGCCTCCATCATTCTTAAATGGAAGAAGTTTGGAACCACCAAGACGCTTCCTAGAGATGGCCGCCCAGCCAAACTGAGCAATCGGGGGAGAAGGGCCTTGGTCAGGGAGGTGACCAAGACTCTATGGCCTGAATGCCAAGGCTGCAAGAAAAATACATATGTTCAACTTTCACTTTCAACCAAATGCAGATTGGATGTCGGGTATAGTCTTCGTTTCAACAACATTTTGCTAGGTGGGGTAGCCCAATTTCAAAACACAGTTTTAATGTGTTCAATAATCATATTACTTGTATTTTTTTAAACAAGCATCTTAAAACAACAATGTTGTTTTGTGGCAATAAATCACTGATATCGATTAAATCAGGTTGTACGTTCTGTTGAAACTAACTAAAAAGTCACATGGAAATGGGAGATATATTTTACCTCACTGGTTAGAGGACAACCTGCAGAAGACAGTCAGCTACATTTAAAGTGATGCATTTAAATTCAGGGGTCCCCAAAACAAAGACAAATTCAATACTTATTTGTCATCACTCATCGATATTACGTTGAAATCAATTGGGGAGGGGGGAGATGAGGTTGCTGGTCCTGTTAAAACTAACAGCTCAAAAAACCACACGGAATCTGGGAATAATGTGTAGAGGAACATTTGTAGAAAACATCTAGCTACATTTTGAAGTGTTGCATACATTCTAAATCGTGACATTATTCATTAAAGTACTCCTTCTACATTGTTAAAACATTCTACATTGAGACATTATTTCATTGATATCATGGAACAACTCCTTCATGTATGAATTGTCTGATGTTTAATCAGAGATCTTTTATCAGAGTATCTCTTGTCACATCGATCACAACTATGAGGTTTCTCTCCAGTGTGTGTTCTCTGGTGTACAGTCAGCTGGCTAGATGCAACAAAACGCTTCCCACATTGATTACAGCTAAAAGGCTTCTCTCCTGTGTGTGTTCTTTGGTGTGTTTTCAGGATTCCAGATGTAACAAAACTATTCCCACATTGGTTACAGCTATGAGGCTTCTCTCCTGTGTGTATTTTCTGGTGTGATTTTAAATATCCTGACGAAACAAAACTCTTTCCACAGTAAGAGCAGTGGTAAGGTTTCTCTCCTGTGTGTGTTCTCTTGTATATAGTAAGACAGCTAGTTGTAAAAGACCTCTTCCCACATTGATCACAGCTATGGGATTTCTCTCCTGTATGGATCCTCTGATGTACCATCAGGCTGCTTGAGTGACTAAAACTCTTCTCACATTGATCACAGCTATAAAGCTTCGCTCCTGTATGGATCCTCTGATGTACTATCAGGCTGCTTGAGTGACTAAAACTCTTCTCACATTGATAACAGCTGTAAGATTTCTCTCCTGTGTGTGTTATGTGGTGTGATTTTAACTCTCCTGATGAACAAAAACTCTTCCCACATTGATCACAGCTATAAGGTTTCTCTCCAGTGTGAATTCTCGTGTGTACTTTTAGTGAATCTGAGCTTGAGTAACTCTTCCCACAGTCAGAGCAGTGGTGAGATTTCTTGCCTGTGGGTTTCCACTGGTGTTTCTTGAGATGTTCTGATGTGGAAAGACTCTTCTCTGCCTTGTCAGCTTCATGATGTTGTTGAGGCTCCCCAGAGGATCCACGATAGTCACGTCTCTCTCCTGTGTGAACAACAAAGTCAGACAGATGGTTAAAGTCCCACAACAGCAGAAATCCACTGTTTATTTGAGCTAAAAGGTGATGTCCATGATGTTGTACAACAATTTACGTCTGTAATTCATGTTTATTTGACAATTGTCTTAATAAGACATCAAGTGAGCAACAACAGCCATATTCTGTCTTATTTTTTCACTAGTATAGTGAATGATTCTAGGCTAGAAATTAGTTATTAAAGTTTCTGAAACCCTAAGCACTTTGCCAGATGACTTTTGATCACCAATATAGGCCCATTTCTGTGATTGCAAGAATTGCAGCATTAAGATCTGTGTCGCTATTCACAATTTCACCACCGTGGGGTAAACTCAAAGAGTTCTCAGAGGCTGCCAGCAAAAATAGCCTCCATTTACAGAGTGCATTTCACACTACTTTTGGATTATAATTGTAAGGCTCGTTTGAATGTCCTGTTTAATATAATGTTTGTGCCATCGTCTCAAATCAACTGCTTTATACTTTAAAAAAACACTTCAACTTCAACCAGTAAAATGCTCTTTGGCTAGCTTTGCTACCAGCCTGTTAATGAGAGTTAGCATTCAAGCTAACAAGTGCTGCATCCAAAATACATAGTTTGCAACTATCACAACCAAATATGTGACCCACCGTCCCTTTTCAGTCTCATGTAGTTACATATATTTAGAAAAGAAATACTTTCACCAAATTGCCAAAATGGATTCTCTGAACATTATCTCACCAGGTTACCTGATTAGGCAAACCATTAACATTATTACATTGTCTACTGTTGTATAGCTACAGTACTGCACTTTGTTAGGGTTAGATCATCAGATCATTCTACTGTTGTATAGCTACAGTACTGCTCTTTGTTAGGGTTAGATCATCAGATCCTTCTACTGTTGTATAGCTACAGTACTGCTCTTTGTTAGGGTTACATCATCAGATCCTTCTACTGTTGTATAGCTACAGTACTGCTCTTTGTTAGGGTTAGATCATCAGATCCTTCTACTGTTGTATAGCTACAGTACTGCTCTTTGTTAGGGTTAGATCATCAGATCCTTCTACTGTTGTATTGCTACAGTACTGCTCTTTGTTAGGGTTAGATCATCAGATCCTTCTACTGTTGTATAGCTACAGTACTGCTCTTTGTTAGGGTTAGATCATCAGATCCTTCTACTGTTGTATAGCTACAGTACTGCTCTTTGTTAGGGTTAGATCATCAGATCCTTCTACTGTTGTATAGCTACAGTACTGCTCTTTGTTAGGGTTAGATCATCAGATCCTTCTACTGTTGTATAGCTACAGTACTGCTCTTTGTTAGGGTTAGATCATCAGATCCTTCTACTGTTGTATAGCTACAGTACTGCTCTTTGTTAGGGTTAGATCATCAGATCCTTCTACTGTTGTATAGCTACAGTACTGCTCTTTGTTAGGGTTAGATCATCAGATCCTTCTACTGTTGTATAGCTACAGTACTGCTCTTTGTTAGGGTTAGATCATCAGATCCTTCTACTGTTGTATAGCTACAGTACTGCTCTTTGTTAGGGTTAGATCATCAGATCCTTCTACTGTTGTATAGCTACAGTACTGCTCTTTGTTAGGGTTAGATCATCAGATCCTTCTACTGTTGTATAGCTACAGTACTGCTCTTTGTTAGGGTTAGATCATCAGATCCTTCTACTGTTGTATAGCTACAGTACTGCTCTTTGTTAGGTTAGATCATCAGATCCTTCTACTGTTGTATAGCTACAGTACTGCTCTTTGTTAGGGTTAGATCATCAGATCCTTCTACTGTTGTATAGCTACAGTACTGCTCTTTGTTAGGGTTAGTGTAACCCTAAGCCAGGACATGTAATGTCCACGGCCTTTTCATTGCAAAAGTCCTGCTCTTCTCAGAAATATATGTTTGCTGGGTTGTGTCTAGTCCGGGGATGCTTTCACGGCAGAATGCAACTGGCCAGCTCAGCTATCTGTCTTAATGTTGCTTCATCCCGAAACGAGACATCTGTAAACAATGGCTTGTTGCTATAGGGACTTAGAAGACTTCTGTAAACAATGGCAAGCTATAACGGTACCTGTATGCAACTGTCTAGCTAGCTAGCTATATAGCTAATATGAAAATGACTTTTTGATACAGTTGAGACAATAACGTATGTACATGTAGCTATTTTAGCATTTTACCTGTAGACTCTTACCGGTGTATGGATTATGATAATTCATGGCAGACAAACACTTTCTAAATAATCCTTCCCACTCAGCTTCAACCAGTTCAGACTGCTTTAGCCACAGTAGAGAGAACTGTGTCGATACCAGCGGCTGTATTCAGGACAACACTGGTATTGAAAGCTGTAGATACACTTTGCATGTAGTCCATGATGAAAATATTAGTAAATCCAATGGATCTTTGAAATATCCACGGTAGCAGAGAGCAGGACGTGCCATTTGACAGAGAAGCCTTGAGTCACAGAATAGACTCTCTTTCACCTGAATGTCCCACACCCTCATTATCTCAACCAATCATGGCTAGGCAAGATTCTGTAATTTCTCCATGTCTAATCAGCTTAGAGAGTTCACATTTTATTTATATTTCCAGATTACATAAGAGTTTGTTATTAAGGCACATGAAAGTTCTAGTTTTTCTGCAAAAAAAAAGGCTTTTGATGTTGATGTTTTTTTTAATGTTCAAATGCCTCTCCTGTGAAGTAGTGACGCGCGACACCCAGCTTTCGGATCACATATCTTAGCGACTGTTCAAGCAATAATCAAGACAACAATTGTTAAGTCTACGAGAACGCAAAAAAAGTGTCTATCGTTTAGAAGTAATAACCTGGTAAATCTAGGATGTTGAATGGTCCCAGATGATGAACAGCAGTTTATTTAGAAGTAATAACCTGGTAAATCTGTATGGTTGAGAGGCATGACGCAAAAGGAATGGCATATAAGTCTGGCTGCATAACCGATTAGCATACGTACTGAAAAAAAATAAAAATGTATGCACTCTGGATAAGAGCGTCTGCTAAATGACTAAAATGTAAATGTAAATTTTTTTACTGCAAATTGAGAAATAATGTGAATAAACAGAATAAAAATAAGAAGAAACTAGCTTAAATGACATTTTAGACAAAAATACAAACTCGGCTCCATCATTCATTGAATCAGTTGGCTCATTCATCACAAAACCCACTGATATTGCCAATTACGTTAATTATTTTTTTCATTGGCAAGATTAGCTAATTTAGGCATGACATGCCAGCAACAAACGCTGACACTACACATCCCAGTATAACTGATCAAATTATGAAAGACAAGCATTGTAATTTTGAATTCCGTAAAGTGAGTGTGGAAGAGGTGAAAAAAGTATTGTTGTCTATCAACAATGACAAGCCACCGGGGTCTGACAACTTGGATGGAAAACTACTGAGGATAACAGCGGACGATATTGCCACTCCTATTTGCCATACATTCAATTTAAGCCTACTAGAAAGTGTGTGCCCTCAGGCCTGGAGGGAAGCATAAGTCATTCCGCTACCTAAGAATATTAAAGCCTCCTTTACTGGCTCAAATAGCCGACCAATCAGCCTGTTACCAACCCTTAGTAAACTTTTGGAGAAAAAATGGTTTGACCAGATACAATGCTATTTTACTGTAAACAAATTGACAACAGACTTTCAGCATGCTTATAGGGAAGGACATTCAACAAGCCCGGCACTTACACAAATGACTGATTGGCCTAGATAAATAAATTATAAAAAGATTGTGGGTGCTGTTTTGTTAGACTTCAGTGCGGCTTTTGACATTATCGATCATAGTTTGCTGATGGAAAAACTTATGTGTTATGGCTTTACACCCCCCTGCTATATTGTGGATAAAGAGTTACCTGTCTAACAGAACACAGAGGGTGTTCTTTAATGGAAGCCTCTCCAACATAATCCAGGTAGAATCAGGAATTCCCCAGGGCAGCTGTCTAGGCTCCTTACTTTTTTCAATCTTTACTAACGACATGCCACTGGCTTTGAGAAAAGCCAGTGTGTATGTATGCGGATGAAATCACTGCAACACTTAACAAACAAAGAGCTGCAGATAGTTTCAGAATGGGTGGCAAGAAATAAGTTAGTCCTAAATATCAAAAATTTAAATTAAAAATAAAATAAAAGCATTGTATTTGGGACAAATCATTCACTAAACCCTAAACCTCAACTAATTATTGTAATGAATAATGTGGAAATTGAGCAAGTTGAGGTGACTAAACTGCTTGGAGTAACCCTGGAATGTAAACTGCCATGGTCAAAACATGTTGCTACAACAGTAGCTAAGATGGGGAGAAGTCTGTCCATAATAAAGCGCTGTTCTGCCTTCTTAACAGCACTATCAACAAGGCAGGTCCTACAGGCCCTAGTTACAAATACATGGGACCAACACTTTACATGTTGCGCTTATATATTTGTTCAGTGTAGTTCAATGTCGAGGCCTAATTTAACTGTTAAATGCTTAATACATCATATGACAAGCGTAACGGTATGACTATAACTACTGTTCCCTGAAGGAGGGAAACTAGGTACAACATACTACCAAATCCACGCCTCGCTGGAAGCCCCGCCTTCCACAGGTGATGAGCGTGAGGCTTGGATTCATTCCTTCAATTTAATACCGTTTGGGGGGGGGGGTCTAAACTGACATATGGAATCGTTTTAAGATGGTCGTACTATGGATTACTTAGGTTACTTAGACTGAAGCAAATTTGTGTCAGTCTACTCTAAGGGGTTAATGATATGATCACATATGATCATGCTCTCCTTAGCCGATGTGAGTAAGACCTTTAAACAGGTTAACATTCACAAAGCTGCAGGGACAAACGGATTACCAGTCTTCACTGACATTTTCAACGTCTCCTGACTCAGTACCTACATGTTTCAAGCAAACCACCATAGTGTTCCACACCATAGTGCCCTCAAAGCTCATCACTAAGCTAAGGACCCTTGGACTGAACACCTCCATCTGCAACTGGATCCTGAACATCCTGACAGGCTGCCCCCAGGTGGTGAGGGTTGGCAACAGTTGAACTAAGCTCATGAGGCATGTGTTATATTCTTCAAGAATCAATGGCTATATATAAATCATTTAAAAGTCCAAATATGGATGTAGCAACTGCAGATTCCCCCTTTAACACCACACATCAGTTCAACAACTGCAGAGTTTGTGCCTCTGTTTTTAAGACAGTACTTACTAGTGTTAATCAGGGCCCGGTTTCTCAAAACCATCTTACTGCTAAGTTCATCATTAGAACCATTGGATGCCTTAAGATGCCTTTGGGAACCCGGAACCAGATATCCAGTTTCCTCCTCTTCTTCCTCCTCCATTTTCGATGTGACAGTCATCTCCCCCTCCTCCTCTTTCACTCCAAAAACGGGAGCCTCCTCTTCTTTCACTGCAACATCCTCCTCCTCTTTCACTCTGAACGCGTCTTCCTCTTCTTTCACTGTAACATCCTCCTCCTCTTTCACTCGGAACGCGTCTTCCTCTTCTTTCACTGTAACATCTTTCTCTTCTTCTTTCACGGTAACAGCCTCACCCTCTACTTGTTTTTGTATTGTAACATCCTCCTCTTCCTCCTCCTCTTTCACTAGAGCTTCTTTCTCCGTCCAGCAGACCTCCTCTTCTTTAGCAGGAGGAGAGTAGCTTAGTGACCTCATGGTCGGGGATGTTAGCTAGCTAGGCTAGTGCTAACTTAACCAGCCAGCTAGCTGACCAATAACAACAACACCGTAAATATGAAATTAAATGGGATAACTAACTAGACCACAGGAGTGGGTTTAAAACACAGTGGCTAATATACACGAAAGCGTCTAAAGAGCTTTATTGGTTCGGCTATTTTGTCTAGCAAGCTACCGAGGTGTCTGACTAACTGTTGCTGCCGTTGAAAGAAGCGTCCCGTCCACTAGATTATACGTCACACTAGCGGCATAGCCTTAAAGTCCAACATCGCCATCTGCTGACTGGAGTGGGTAACGAAGTTGAGTAAAATGTAGATTTTATGTTTAGAATAAAAGTTCAAGGGTAGGAAGCCAAAGTATCTTCTAAACTACCCACAATGCATTATTTCTCAACGTCATATTGATGTACTCTTTTTTTATTTATTGTTTAAATATTGGTCTACTCTGTGCTACCGAGTTTGAATGCTATCTCTGCAGCTAGCTCAAGCTGGCTAACGTTAGCCACACCTGGACTTGTGTGGCTAAAGACTTGTACAACCCAAGATAAACCAGAGCCTGTCGTTTCCAATAGGAGCAAATTAATCATAGTGGGCTGAACAAGCAAGGAGGTGGGCAGAGCCAAGCAGGAGAAAGAGAGGTCCTATTGGCGCGTTCTATAATCTATTTGCATATTTCCGTTAGGGAACGCCTACTCTGCAATAACTCAATTCGCCCTTGCACTCCTTCTAAACAACACAATTATTAGAAACTTTGTCAAAGGTTAAAGTCTACAAAACGTAGTCCACTCTGTTTGACACATATTCTAGTTTTGAAAATAGAAAACTGTATTGAGATCAACCGTTTATCATGAGAAAATTGCGGAATATCGGCCAAAATCCATCTCGCTCCATCTTCTCCCACTGCCGGCCACTGGGCTTCCTCTCATCACCATATTTGGTAGTGAGTTGAAACGCCAACCGGATGCTTCACATTATGTTTCCCATTTATACATCAGGTGAAATATCTGGCTCATTGTTCTATCTGTGGTGTGGTTGTGTTATCAGGTGGTGGGCAGAAGCTGAAAAGAGCGAAGTTAATCGATGCCAGTCGAGGGAGGACCTGATTTTTTTGTATATGACAGTAAAATATTGTTATGATGACTATAACATTTGTTGGCACCTTCAATTCTTTCACATTTTTGCATAAAAATATATATTTCAACACTCTAAGACCAAGACCGGCGGGGGGGACAAGGGTCCGAGACTGAGTCAAGACCGAGACCGGGAGGGGGACAAGGGGTCAGAGACCGAGTCAAGACCGAGACCGGGAGGGGGACAAGGGGTCCGAGACCGAGTCAAGACCGAGACCGGGAGGGGGACAAGGGGTCCGAGACCGAGTCAAGACCGAGACCGGGAGGGGGACAAGGCGTCCGAGACCGAGTCAAGACCGAGACCGGGAGGGGGACAAGGGGTCCGAGACCGAGTCAAGACCGAGACCGGGAGGGGGGACAAGGGGTCCGAGACCGAGACCGGGAGGGGGGACAAGGGGTCCGAGACCGAGTCAAGACCGAGACCGGGAGGGGGACAAGGGGTCCGAGACCGAGTCAAGACCGAGACCGGGAGGGGGACAAGGGGTCCGAGACCGAGTCAAGACCGAGACCGGGAGGGGGACAAGGGGTCCGAGACCGAGACCGGGAGGGGGACAAGGGGTCCGAGACCGAGTCAAGACCGAGACCGGGAGGGGGACAAGGGGTCCGAAACCGAGTCAAGACCGAGACCGGGAGGGGGACAAGGGGTTCGAGACCGAGTCAAGACCGAGACCGGGAGGGGGACAAGGGGTCCGAGACCGAGTCAAGACCGAAACCGGGAGGGGGACAAGGGGTTTGAGACCGAGTCAAGACCGAGACCGGGAGGGGGACAAGGGGTCCGAGACCGAGTCAAGACCATGCGAGTCCAATTCAAGACCATGATTGAAATTGTGTCAAATAACCACCATAATAAGAGTCCAAAATGTCCAGTATTTCTGTGTTCATATTTCAGAACAACATATGGATTCTTTAGACATTCAGATTAGTGAAAAAATGCATGCTTTGGGAAAAAAATGATGACTAACCCAAACACATGAACAATGGGCCTTCTACGCCTTCAGAGAAGGGCTAAGGATTTATATTATAATAATAATTATACTATTATTTTCAGTGATGTTCTGATTTAATCTCTGCAGCTTTTGTTGGAAAGGAATCGGTTAACACTAAAGAGATAAAAAGATCCAGTCAGTTTTTAAAATGTTCTGGTCTCTGGGGAGATAAATGTAGCTGGCAAAGTCAGCCATTGGCTAGGCCATCAGAAGCTAGATAGAAGGCATCTGCCATTCAACTGTATTAGGGCAACATTTTGGAGTGACAGCAGAATCAACCAATCACATTTTGACTTAATGGGTGGGAACGTTTTTACAAAAACTTCTGCCTTCTCGAAGGCCAACATGTCACTGCGCAATAGCGAGCAGTAATTTTCCCACGGTCTAGCTAGCTAGCTTTTGTTGTCGGCTAGTTTGCAGCGGCTGCAGCAGGTGTTATCAAAGAGGATGATGTTGCTAATTTGTTAGCTTCTTCCTTTTCAAGAATAACTTTCAACAAGAAGTTAAGTTTCAAATGATCGTCATCTGGTGGAACTGTGCTTTTTATTGCAGCTTGCTGTTGTTAGCCATCTCTTTGAAAATAACTTCTGTGTGTGAAACACTGTTGCATTTAAAGTGGAACTGACAGCATTTTAGCAACATTCGGAAAGTATTCAGACCCCTTCCCTTTTTCCACATTTTGATGGTTGGTGATTGTCACTGCACAGCTATTTTCCGATCTCGGCTCTGGCTGGGCCACTCAAGGACATTCAGAGACCGAAGCCACTCCTGCGTTGTCTTGGCTGTGTGCTCAGGGTCGTTGTCCTGTTGGAAGGTGAACCTTCACCCCAGTCTGAAGTCCTGAGCGCTCTGGAGCAGATTTTCATCAAGGATCTCTCTGTGGGCCTCCCGAGTGGCGCAGCGGTCTAAGGCATTGCATCGCAGTGCTAGAGGCATCACTACAGATCCGGGTTCGATCCCGGGTTGTATCGCAGCCAGCCGCGACCGGGAGACCCATGAGGCGGCGTACAATTGGCCCAGCGTATTGGATGTCCTTGTCCCATCGTGCTCTAGCGACTCCTTGTGGCGGCCGGGCGCATGCACGCTGACTTCAGGTCACCAGCTGTACGGTGTTTCCATTGGTGCGGCTGGCTTCCCGTTAAGCGAGCAGTGTGTCAAGAAGCAGTGCGGCTTGGCGGGTCGTGTTTCGGAGGACGCATGGCTCTCGACCTTCGCCTCTCCCGAGTCCGTACGGGACTGTAACTACCAATTGGATATCACGAAAAAATTAAATAATAATAATAAAACATGTAAAAAAGGATCTCTCTGTATTTTGCTCCGTTCATCTTTCCCTCGATCCTGACTAGTCTCCCAGTCCCTGCCACTGAAAAACATCGCCACAGCACGATGCTGCCACCACCATGCTTCACCGTAGGAATGGTGCCAGGTTTGCTCCAGACATGACGCTTGGTTTCATCAGACCAGAGAATCTTGTTTCTCATGGTCTGAGAGTCCTTTAGGTGCCTTTTGGCAAATCCAAGCGGGCTGTCATTTGCCTTTTACTGAGGAGTGGCTTCCGTCTGGCCACTCTACCATAAAGGCCTGATTGGTGGAGTACTGCAGAGATGGTTGTCCTTCTGGAAAGTTCTCCCATCTCCACAGAGGAACTCTGGAGCTCTGTCAGAGTGACTATCGGAATCTTGGTCACTTACCTGACCAAGGCCCTTTTCCCCTGATTGCTCAGTTTGGCCTGGCGGCCAGCTCTAGGAAGAGTCTTGGTGGTTCCAAACTTATTCCATTAAGAATGATGGAGGCCACTGTGTTCTTGGGGACCTTCAATGCTGCAGAAATGTTTTGGTACCCTTCACCGGATCTGTGCCTCCACACAATCCTGTTTCGGAGCTCTACGGACAGTTACTTTAACCTTGGTTTTTGCTCTGACATACACTGTCAACTGTGGGACCTTATATAGACAGGTGTGTGCCTTTCCAAATCATGGCAAAACAATTGAATTTACCACAGGTGGACTCCAATCAAGTTGTAGAAACATCTCAAGGATGATCAATGGAAACAGGATGCACCTGAGCTCAATTTCGAGTCTAATAGCAAAGGGTCTGAATACTTATGTAAATACGTTTTTTTAAATTTTTAATACATTTGCACACACATTTTTTAAAACTGTTTTTGCTTTGTCATTATGGGGGTATTGTGTGTAGATTGATGAGGGAAAAAAATATGTAATCCATTTTAGAATAAGGCTGTAACGTAACACAGTGTGTAAAAAGTCAAGGGGTCTGAATACTTTCCGAAGGCTCTGGAATTGATAAGTCGTATTCCTCCACTACATTACTATCACATGCATCAGTAGGGATTAACCAATGAGTATTACGCAACGCCCACTGAAAAAGGAAGTGGGTTTACGGTTTATACCTGCGTAGAGCCTCCACTACACCACTGGCCCTTTGGGTTTACGGTTTATACCTGCGTAGAGCCTCCACTACACCACCGGCCCTTTGGGTTTACGGTTTATACCTGCGTAGAGCCTCCACTACACCACCGACCCTTTGGGTTTACGGTTTATACCTGCGTAGAGCCTCCACTACACCACTGGCCCTTTGGGTTTACGGTTTATACCTGCGTAGAGCCTCCACTACACCACCGGCCCTTTGGGTTTACGGTTTATACCTGCGTAGAGCCTCCACTACACCACCGGCCCTTTGGGTTTACGGTTTATACCTGCGTAGAGCCTCCACTACACCACCGGCCCTTTGGGTTTACGGTTTATACCTGCGTAGAGCCTCCACTACACCACCGGCCCTTTGGGTTTACGGTTTATACCTGCGTAGAGCCTCCACTACACCACCGGCCCTTTGGGTTTACGGTTTATACCTGCGTATAGCCTCCACTACACCACTGGCCCTTTGGGTTTACGGTTTATACCTGGGTAGAGCCTCCACTACACCACTGGCCCTTTGGGTTTACGGTTTATACCTGGTCTATAGCCTCCACTACACCACTGGCCCTTTGGGTTTACGGTTTATACCTGGTCTATAGCCTCCACTACACCACTGGCCCTTTGGGTTTACGGTTTATACCTGGTCTATAGCCTCCACTACACCACTGGCCCTTTGGGTTTACGGTTTATACCTGGTCTATAGCCTCCACTACACCACTGGCCCTTTGGGTTTACGGTTTATACCTGGTCTATAGCCTCCACTACACCACTGGCCCTTTGGGTTTACGGTTTATACCTGCGTATAGCCTCCACTACACCACTGGCCCTTTGGGTTTACGGTTTATACCTGCGTAGAGCCTCCACTACACCACCGGCCCTTTGGGTTTACGGTTTATACCTGCGTAGAGCCTCCACTACACCACCGGCCCTTTGGGTTTACGGTTTATACCTGCGTAGAGCCTCCACTACACCACCGGCCCTTTGGGTTTACGGTTTATACCTGCGTAGAGCCTCCACTACACCACCGGCCCTTTGGGTTTACGGTTTATACCTGCGTAGAGCCTCCACTACACCACCGGCCCTTTGGGTTTACGGTTTATACCTGCGTAGAGCCTCCACTACACCACCGGCCCTTTGGGTTTACGGTTTATACCTGCGTAGAGCCTCCACTACACCACCGGCCCTTTGGGTTTACGGTTTATACCTGCGTAGAGCCTCCACTACACCACTGGCCCTTTGGGTTTACGGTTTATACCTGCGTATAGCCTCCACTACACCACTGGCCCTTTGGGTTTACGGTTTATACCTGCGTAGAGCCTCCACTACACCACTGGCCCTTTGGGTTTACGGTTTATACCTGCGTAGAGCCTCCACTACACCACCGGCCCTTTGGGTTTACGGTTTATACCTGCGTAGAGCCTCCACTACACCACCGGCCCTTTGGGTTTACGGTTTATACCTGCGTAGAGCCTCCACTACACCACCGGCCCTTTGGGTTTACGGTTTATACCTGCGTAGAGCCTCCACTACACCACCGGCCCTTTGGGTTTACGGTTTATACCTGCGTAGAGCCTCCACTACACCACCGGCCCTTTGGGTTTACGGTTTATACCTGCGTAGAGCCTCCACTACACCACCGGCCCTTTGGGTTTACGGTTTATACCTGGGTAGAGCCTCCACTACACCACCGGCCCTTTGGGTTTACGGTTTATACCTGCGTAGAGCCTCCACTACACCACCGGCCCTTTGGGTTTACGGTTTATACCTGCGTAGAGCCTCCACTACACCACCGGCCCTTTGGGTTTACGGTTTATACCTGCGTAGAGCCTCCACTACACCACCGGCCCTTTGGGTTTACGGTTTATACCTGCGTAGAGCCTCCACTACACCACCGGCCCTTTGGGTTTACGGTTTATACCTGCGTAGAGCCTCCACTACACCACCGGCCCTTTGGGTTTACGGTTTATACCTGCGTAGAGCCTCCACTACACCACCGGCCCTTTGGGTTTACGGTTTATACCTGCGTAGAGCCTCCACTACACCACCGGCCCTTTGGGTTTACGGTTTATACCTGCTGTGACGTCACGAGAGGCTACACAGCTTTCAGCGGGATTGCTCAAGTAGTGCAAGGAGACAAGGTTCAAACAAAACAAGGATTTTATTATAGGTCTTGGGAAATTAACGAAAATATAACAAAATTCTGTTCTCTTGTGGCTCTTTAAGGGTTAACAGTTCAGGGATGTCTCTTCCACATCCAAAATCAAAATTCTCACTCGCTCAGATAACTTTTCCCCAGCCTTACTGTAGTCCACGTTGCAGCTAGTGGCCAACCCAGCAAAAAGTCCTTCCAAATGTCTCTCACGTATTTCCACAGGTGCATATATCCAAAGGTGAGTATTTCCCAAAGGTAAGTATCTCCAAATCCTTATATTCCTCATGGAAGTGGACGTGCAGCACTCTTGTCCTCCAGAGAGCCCAGGTTGGAGACTGTGTCTCTTCCCTTCCCAAACCTTCAGCTCATCAGCTCCTCATTTGTTTCAGCTGCGTGGGAAGATTGGCCATAGAGGGGTGGAGTTCCCGACCATACCAGCAGATGGAGCCATAGCTGTCTGGGTTTGCAGCCACCTCAGGGGGATGTAACGTCCCTCCAGGACACAGCCTCTCGTGACATCACACATCCCCCTCCTCGGGACCGACGTCCTCGTCGGGTAAAGGCAGCGAAGAAGGCATCACGCCGGGAGAGGGCGTCCGCATTGCCGTGGTGCTTGCCAGACTGCTCTCTCTTCAACTCCTCCAACTCTAGGACCAGGGACTCAGCCTCCTGTTGTCTCTCCTTGAGTTTCTTACTGAACGCATCAGCCTTGGTTTTAGCAGAGTTTAGCTTCTGTTGAGCAGCTTTCAGTTCCTTCTCTCTCTCTGCCTCCGCATTCTTCATCTTCTTCTCCAACACCTTGTACTTCTCCTCTGCCTTCTTCTGGACCTCCTTACTACTGCGCAGGGTCTCCTCACACTCCTCGATGGTCCTGCGCAGCCTCTCCAGCTCCTCCTGTTGCTTAGGGAAGGAGCTCTGTTGGAGTTTAGCCTGGAGGATATCTAACTCTTCTGTCTTCATGTCTAACTGTTGCTTTAACAAACGATACCTCTCAGCGGTCCCCTTCAGACCAGACAGTTCTTTGTCCAGATTCTGTAACTCCGTCTCTGTGTCGGTCTGGGCACCTGCCATCCCTATCAGAGCCCGGGCGGGAGTGAGTAACTCGGAGGATTGCACCGGAGCCTTCCCAGGATGAGTCTTGCCTCTCCGTTTCCGAGGTACTCGGGTTATCCTCTCCTGAGACTCTCTCCAGAGTGGGTAAAAGGCTGGGCAGTCTCGTCCAATTAGGACAGGGACGGGGAGGGAATCAACCACCCCCGCCGTCGTGTGTATGGTTCCCCGTGTGCTGGTCATTGTAAGTTCAGTAATGGGGTATTCTCTGGTGTCCCCATGGACACAGGAAACTGGGAGGACTTTCCCCGGGGTCAGACACGTTGGGCCCACCAAATCCTTACGCACCAGGGTGGCCCGGCTACCAGAATCCAGTAAGGCCTCCACATCATGGTGATTCACAGTTACCGGGCAGGTGGGGGGTCGATCTGGGCCGCCATCTACGACTCCCAAGAGCGAGGCAAAACGGTGTGTGGGTGCTGAGCTGGAGGACTCCGCAGTGGGCATAGGTTCATCGGCTGGTTTCCCACACTGCCAGGAGATATGTCCCATCTCCCCACACCGGTAACACTGTCGAGTTTCCCCCCTCCTGGTGTACTCTTCTTGGACCCGCCTGGTTTCTGGCTCCCCCTGGAGCCGGGATAAGTCCTGACGTGGCTGGGTTCGAGACCTTGGGGTCCTTTGGACGGGTTCTTCCCATTTGTGGTGGGGCCGCCCTCCTGGGGTCTTTTCGGGAAGCATTCAGCATCTCCGCTGTGGCCTGGTACTTTTCCACAGCTTCCACGGTCAGATCAGCCGTGGTCAAGGCCTGTTGACTGATGAACCGTTTTGCCTCATAAGGCAGGGCGCGTAGGTAACGATCCACCACAACGGCCTCCACCACCGCCGCTGCTGTATTCCTCTGCGGATCCAGCCATTTCCTTGCGATTCGGACAAGTTCATGCATCTGCGCCCGAGGAGGTTGGTCTGGTTGGAAGGTCCAGCTGTGAAAGCGCTGGGCCATACCAAACTTTGTGAGTCCATATCTGCTGAGGATCTCAGACTTCAGGGCATCATAGTCAGTAACCTGGTCAGGGCCCAGGTCCCGGACAGCATTCAGCGATTCCCCGGTTAGAAAGGGGGGCTAACAGACCAACCCACTGTTGCTTGGGCCAGGCTTCCCTAGTGGCCGTGGCCTCAAATGCATGCAGGTATTCCTCAATGTCATCGGTAGCTCCCATCTTAGATATAAAGTCACTTGCCTTTATTGGGCGGGTATTTTGGACAACCCTCTGTCTCTGCAACTGCAATTCCTCTGCCTTCAGAAGGTTGGCTTTCTTTTGCTCCTCCAAGAGAGCCACGTTTGCTTGCATCTGGGCTTGCTGGCCAGCAACAAGGGCTTTCAATATGTCCTCCATTTCAGTCGGCGGGGAGCCTACGGCCAACTTGGAAAACTGGGTGATCAAACCTTCGGTATCCTCCTCTGACATGCACTATTAACGCTTGAGCTTGCCCGTATTCTCCACCATCTGTGACGTCACGAGAGGCTACACAGCTTTCAGCGGGATTGCTCAAGTAGTGCAAGGAGACAAGGTTCAAACAAAACAAGGATTTTATTATAGGTCTTGGGAAATTAACGAAAATATAACAAAATTCTGTTCTCTTGTGGCTCTTTAAGGGTTAACAGTTCAGGGATGTCTCTTCCACATCCAAAATCAAAATTCTCACTCGCTCAGATAACTTTTCCCCAGCCTTACTGTAGTCCACGTTGCAGCTAGTGGCCAACCCAGCAAAAAGTCCTTCCAAATGTCTCTCACGTATTTCCACAGGTGCATATATCCAAAGGTGAGTATTTCCCAAAGGTAAGTATCTCCAAATCCTTATATTCCTCATGGAAGTGGACGTGCAGCACTCTTGTCCTCCAGAGAGCCCAGGTTGGAGACTGTGTCTCTTCCCTTCCCAAACCTTCAGCTCATCAGCTCCTCATTTGTTTCAGCTGCGTGGGAAGATTGGCCATAGAGGGGTGGAGTTCCCGACCATACCAGCAGATGGAGCCATAGCTGTCTGGGTTTGCAGCCACCTCAGGGGGATGTAACGTCCCTCCAGGACACAGCCTCTCGTGACATCACACTGCGTAGAGCCTCCACTACACCACCGGCCCTTTGGGTTTACGGTTTATACCTGGGTAGAGCCTCCACTACACCACCGGCCCTTTGGGTTTACGGTTTATACCTGCGTAGAGCCTCCACTACACCACCGGCCCTTTGGGTTTACGGTTTATACCTGCGTAGAGCCTCCACTACACCACCGGCCCTTTGGGTTTACGGTTTATACCTGCGTAGAGCCTCCACTACACCACCGGCCCTTTGGGTTTACGGTTTATACCTGCGTAGAGCCTCCACTACACCACCGGCCCTTTGGGTTTACGGTTTATACCTGCGTAGAGCCTCCACTACACCACCGGCCCTTTGGGTTTACGGTTTATACCTGCGTAGAGCCTCCACTACACCACCGGCCCTTTGGGTTTACGGTTTATACCTGCGTAGAGCCTCCACTACACCACCGGCCCTTTGTGTTTACAAAAAGTGAACTCTCCTACATGAGTTCTCTGGTATTACGGTTGCTGTTCTTTCAGAATCACGAACCTGTCACACTCTGAAGTCCTATAGGTTCACCACTGAAGGCCTATAGGTTCACCACTGTCACCACTGAAGGCCTATAGGTTCACCACTGTCACCACTGAAGGCCTATAGGTTCACCACTGTCACCACTGAAGGCCTATAGGTTCACCACTGTCACCACTGAAGGCCTATAGGTTCACCACTGAAGGCCTATAGGTTCACCACTGTCACCACTGAAGGCCTATAGGTTCACCACTGAAGTCCTATAGGTTCACCACTGTCACCACTGAAGGTCTATAGGTTCACCACTGTCACCACTGAAGGTCTATAGGTTCACCACTGAAGGCCTATAGGTTCACCACTGAAGGCCTATAGGTTCACCACTGTCACACACTGAAGGCCTATAGGTTCACCACTGAAGGCCTATAGGTTCACCACTGTCACCACTGAAGGCCTATAGGTTCACCACTGAAGTCCTATAGGTTCACCACTGTCACCACTGAAGGTCTATAGGTTCACCACTGTCACCACTGAAGGTCTATAGGTTCACCACTGAAGGCCTATAGGTTCACCACTGAAGGCCTATAGGTTCACCACTGAAGACCTATAGGTTCACCACTGTCACACACTGAAGGCCTATAGGTTCACCACTGAAGGCCTATAGGTTCACCACTGAAGGCCTATAGGTTCACCACTGAAGACCTATAGGTTCACCACTGAAGACCTATAGGTTCACCACTGTCACCACTGAAGGCCTATAGGTTCACCACTGTCACCACTGAAGGCCTATAGGTTCACCACTGTCACCACTGAAGGCCTTTAGGTTCACCACTGTCACCACTGAAGGCCTATAGGTTCACCACTGATCAAACAAGTCTATAATAGATAACGTTGTTAAGATATTAATGTATCAATGAAGGAGTGTATATATTTGGCCTGGATAAGCGGTTTTATGCACTGACTAAATGGAAGCTGATAATGATGAGTTTTCTACTCTGCCGGTCCCGGCTGGTCTCGGGAGTCCTCTCCGTCCGAGACCGAGTCAATTCAGAGTATAAATGTATCCGACACCGGTCCTCTGTAGCTCAGCTGGTAGAGCACGGCGCTTGTAACGCCAGGGTAGTGGGTTCGATCCCCGGGACCACCCATACGTAAAAATGTATGCGCACATGACTGTAAGTCGCTTTGGATAAAAGCGTCTGCTAAATGGCATATTATTATTATTATTATTATTATTAAGACCGAGACACTCAATATTTGGTCTCGAGACCTGACTCGCGTACTACAACACTGCCTAATAGTACTGTAGAGCTCTTTAGGATCGTCCTGCCCCCTGGGGGTCCACCGCCCTGCAGCGCTCCAACCCAACACACCCCACTCAGCTTTAGGATGTTAGTGAAACGTTCATTATTGGTTTTGAGTGTGTTAGGCCAAGGCCAGAGTGACAACCAACAGTACAGCAGACCCCCAGGGCCAGGACTGAGCAGCCCAGCAGACCCCCAGGGCCAGGACTGAGCAGTACAGCAGACCCCCCAGGGCCAGGACTGAGCAGTACAGCAGACCCCCAGGGCCAGGACTGAGCAGCCCAGCAGACCCCCAGGTCCAGGACTGAGCAGTACAGCAGACCCCCAGGGCCAGGACTGAGCAGCCCAGCAGACCCCCAGGGCCAGGACTGAGCAGCCCAGCAGACCCCCAGGGCCGGGAGCAGTACAGCAGACCCCCAGGGCCAGGACTGAGCAGCCCAGCAGACCCCCAGGGCCAGGACTGAGCAGCCCAGCAGACCCCCAGGGCCAGGAGCAGTACAGCAGACCCCCAGGGCCGGGAGCAGTACAGCAGACCCCCAGGGCCAGGACTGAGCAGCCCAGCAGACCCCCAGGGCCAGGACTGAGCAGCCCAGCAGACCCCCAGGGCCGGGAGCAGCCCAGCAGACCAGGGCCAGGACTGAGCAGCCCAGCAGACCCCCAGGGCCAGGCGAGCAGCCCAGCAGACCCCAGGGCCAGGACTGAGCAGCCCAGCAGACCCCCAGGGCCAGGACTGAGCAGCCCAGCAGACCCCCAGGGCCAGGACTGAGCAGCCCAGCAGACCCCCAGGGCCAGGACTGAGCAGCCCAGCAGCTAGGGATTTCCTAAATAGGTATCTCCCTTGATGTGGGCGTGTTTTCAATACAGACTCCTTTAGTCGTCCAGTATCTGATAGAAGGCATCCAGACCTTATGAAAGATGCCCAGTATACCCCTTCATCCTGTAATAAATCTAATCTGGTGATACATAACTTGACATTTCTGCCATCCATTGGGACAAAAAACAGCGCCGGAGAAGATGGCTGCCGTTTTACAGCCCTCTAACCAATTGTACTATTATGTGTGTTTTTCCGCGTTATTTGTAATTTATTTTGTACATAATGTTTATGCCATCGTCTCTTATAACCAAAAAGAGCTTCTGGATATCAGGACAGCGATTACTCACCTCGCATTGGACGAAGACTTTTTCTTCAACGAGTCGGACGCGAAGGATATTCTACAGACACCCGGCAAGGCCCAGATCCCCGTCATTCGCCTGAGGAAGAGACGGAGATATCGTGGGACGTAGGTCGGGGTGCCTTGTAAGGATCCGACGGCGAGCGAGTAAACTGCCTCTCCCATCAATACTATTAGCCAACGTTCAATCTTTTGAGAATAAAATTGACGATTTAAGATTACGGTTATCCTACCAACGGGACATTAAAAACTGTAATATCTTATGTTTCACGGAGTCGTGGCTGAACGACAACAATGATACCATTCAGCTAGCAGGCTACACGCTACATCGGCAGGACAGAACGGCTGGCTCCGGTAAGACAAAGGGTGGCGGTCTCTGTATATTTGTAAACAACAGCTGGTGTACAAAATCAAATACTAAGGAAGTCTCGAGGTTTTGCTCGCCTGAGGTAGAGTATCTTATGATAAGCTGTAGACCACACTATTTACCAAGAGAGTTTTCAGCTATATTTTTCATAGCTGTCTATTTACCACCACAAACCAATGCTGGCATTAAGATTGCACTGAATGAGTTGTACAAGGCCATTAATCAACAGGAAAACGCTCATCCAGATGCAGCGCTCCTAGTGGCCGGGGACTTTAATGCAGGGAAACTTAAATCCGTTCTACCTAATTTCTACCAGCATGTCAAATGTGCAACCAGAGGGAAAAAAACTCTAGACCACCTTTACTCCACACACAGAGACGCATACAAAGCTCTCCCTCGCCCTCCATTTGGCAAATCTGACCATAACTCTATCCTCCTGATTCCTGCTTATAAGCAAAAACTGAAGCAGGAAGCACCAGTGATTCGGTTAATAAAAAAGTGGTCAGATGACGCAGATGCCAAGCTACAGGACTGTTTTGCTAGCACAGACTGGAACATGTTCCGGGATTCTTCAGACAGCATTGAGGAGTACACCACATCAGTCACTGGCTTCATCAATAAGTGCATCGATGATGTCGTCCCCACAGTGACCGTACGTACATACCCCAACCAGAAGCCATGGATTACAGGCAACATCCGCACTGAGCTAAAGGGTAGAGCTGCCGCTTTCAAGGAACGGGACTCTAACCCGGAAGCTTATAAGAAATCCCGCTATGACCTCCGACGAACCATCAAACAGGCAAAGAGTCAATACAGGTCTAAGATTGAATCATACTACACTGGCTCTGACGCTCGTCGGATGTGGCAGGGCTTGGAAAACTATTACAGACTACAAAGGGAAGCACAGCCGCGAGCTGCCCAGTGACACAAGCCTACCAGACGAGCTAAACCACTTCTATGCTCGCTCGAGGCAAGCAACACTGAAGCATGCATGAGAGCACCAGCTGTTCCGGACGACTATGTGATCACGCTCTCCGTAGCCGATGTGAGTAAGACTTTTAAGCAAGTCAACATTCACAAGGCCGCTGGGCCAGACGGATTACCAGGGCGTGTACTCCGAGCATGTGCTGACCAACTGGCAAGTGTCTTCACTGACATTTTCAACATGTCCCTGACCGAGTCTGTAATACCAACATGTTTCAAGCAGACCACCATAGTCCCCGTGCCCAAGAACTCTAAGATAACCTGCCTAAATGACTACCGACCCGTAGCACTGACGTCTGTAGCCATGAAGTGCTTTGAAAGACTGGTCATGGCTCACATCAACAGCATAATCCCAGAAACCCTAGACCCACTCCAATTTGCATACCGCCCCAACAGATCCACAGATGATGCAATCTCTATCGCACTCCACACTGCCCTTTCCCACCTGGACAAGAGGAACACCTACGTGAGAATGCTATTCATTGACTACAGCTCAGCATTCAACACCATAGTGCCCTCTAAGCTCATCACTAAGCTAAGGATCCTGGGACTAAACACCTCCCTCTGCAACTGGATCCTGGACTTCCTGACGGGCCGCCCCCAGGTGGTAAGGGTAGGTAACAACACATCTGCCACACTGATCCTCAACACGGGGGCCCCCTCAGGGGTGCGTGCTCAGTCCCCTCCTGTACTCTCTGTTCACCCATGACTGCATGGCCAGGCACGACTCCAACACCATCATTAAGTTTGCCGACGACACAACAGTGGTAGGCCTGATCACCGACAACGATGAGACAGCCTATAGGGAGGAGGTCAGAGATCTGGCCGTGTGGTGCCAGGACAACAACCTCTCCCTCAACGTGACCAAGACAAAGGAGATGATTGTGGACTACAGGAAAAAAAAGAGGACTGAGCACGCCCCCATTCTCATCGACGGGGCTGTAGTGGAACAGGTTGAGAGCTTCAAGTTCCTTGGTGTCCACATCACCAACGAACTATCATGGTCCAAGCACACCAAGACAGTCGTGAAGAGGGCACGACAAAGCCTATTCCCCCTCAGGAGACTAAAAAGATTTGGCATGGGTCCTCAGATCCTCAAAAAATTCTACAGCTGCACCATCGAGAGCATCCTGACTGGTTGCATCACCGCCTGGTATGGCAACTGCTTGGCCTCTGACCGCAAGGCACTACAGAGGGTAGTGCGTACGGCCCAGTACATCACTGGGGCAAAGCTCCCTGCCATCCAAGACCTCTATACCAGGCGGTGTCAGAGGAAGGCCCTCAAAATTGTCAAAGATTCCAGCCACCCTAGTCATAGACTGTTCTCTCTGCTACCGCACGGCAAGCGGTACCGGAGTGCCAAGTCTAGGTCCAAAAGACTTCTCAACAGCTTCTACCCACAAGCCATAAGACTCCTGAACAGCTAATCATGGCTACCCGGACTATTTGCACCGGTACCCCCCTGTATATATAGCCTCCCTACTGTTATTTTATTTGACTTCTGCTCTTTTTTTCTCAACACTTTTTTTGTTGTTGTTTTATTTTACTTTTTTATTAAGAAATAAATGCGTTGTTGGTTAAGGACTGTAAGTAAGCATTTCACTGTAATGTCTGCACCTGTTGTATTCGGCGCATGTGGCCAATAAAATTTGATTTGATTTGAAACCTATGGATGCAAGGATTGACCATCCATGATACCACCATTATAGTTTTAACTTTGAGGCTATACAGTGTTGGTTTACATTTACATTGTTTCTAAACATTGGAGTAAAAAAAGCTTATTTGGGGTTCTGATGGGATACAACAGTTGAACTAAGCTCATGAGGCATGTGTTATATTATTCAAGAATCAATGGCTATATATACATAATTTAAAAGTCCAAATATGGATGTAGCAACTACAGATTTCACCTTTAACACCACACATCAGTTCAACAACTGCAGAGTTTGTTCCTCTGTTTTTAAGACAGTACTTACTAGTGTTAATCAGGGCCCGGTTTCTCAAAACCATCTTACTGCTAAGTTCATCATTAGAACCATTGGATGCCTTAAGATGCCTTTGGGAACCCGGAATCAGATGTCCAGTTTCCTCCTCTTCTTCCTCCTCCTCCATTTTCGATGTGACAGTCATCTTCCCCTCCTCCTCTTTCACTCCAAAAACGGGAGCCTCCTCTTCTTTCACTGTAACATCCTCCTCCTCTTTCACTCTGAACGCGTCTTCCTCTTCTTTCACTGCCCCCGCACATTGACTCTGCAACGGTACCCCCCTGTATATATACCAGAGTTCTAGAAGCTAGTGAGTTTTAGGAAGACCAGAGTTCTAGAAGCTAGTGAGTTTTAGGAAGACCAGAGTTCTAGAAGCTAGTGAGTTTTAGGACGACCAGAGTTCTAGAAGCTAGTGAGTTTTAGGAAGACCAGAGTTCTAGAAGCCAGTGAGTTTTAGAAGCTAGTGAGTTTTAGGAAGACCAGAGTTCTAGAAGCTAGTGAGTTTTAGGACGACCAGAGTTCTAGAAGCTAGTGAGTTTTAGCAAGACG